>NC_061841.1:16636945-16641945 GCF_019202785.1 Penaeus chinensis
AAGAGAGAAGGGGAAGAGAAGGGGACGAGAAGAAGAGGACGAGAAGGGGGGAGAAGAAGGGGAAGGGGTGGGGGAGGAACAGGGTGGGAGAGAAGGAAATGTCTCCCGACTCTATTGTCCTCGATTTTCCTCCGTTTGTGGTCCGAGACAAGAATGTGTTTGTTGTATTTATTGTTGGTTTTAAATGGCTTTCGGATTTTCTCTTTGACGTTTTCATTAGCATTATTATTTGCTTTCGACGTAGGAATGTGTTGCTTAAAATGCCTGAAAACAGCATGCAAGGATAACACTACTGATGTTTAATAACAATAACCAATGCATCACAAGACCAAAAATAAAAATAAGAAAATAAAAATTGTAAGAATGGAAAAAGAGAAACGAAAAGAAAAATCTTTAGCCCGCGGTCGCCCGGCACTCCGTCAGTCAGCGCGCCCGCCGCTTGGCTCGGAGGCAGTTCCATTTTCGCCGCGACCAATCAAGCTGTTTGAGAGGTGTGGCAGGCCCGTCCTTGGGGAGGCTGGAGGCGTCAGCTCTTAACTACCAATTAGACTCTGAGGAGGAGCGGGTGGGGCTGCAGGAGTAATGGATCTCTTCTGATTGCCGTTTATTCACCTGTCAAGAGGGAGAGCTTTTCCCCAGCTGAGCCGCTTCCACGATTATGGCCGCCTCTTCCGTCTGTATCGGAGGCAAGGCGGTGATTAATTCTCAGGAGAGGGGAGAGAGGGAGTGATAGTCACGACTTCGCGAGGAGTGGGTTCTGAGATTGGAGACGTTTTGAGATGTACTATATATAAGATGAACTTCCCAAACGGAATTCTCGAAGCAAAATTAGATAAATAAAAAATCGTTCGTAATCACTTCCCGCCCAAAAAAATGCTAACCAACCCGAAGGAATGCGAGACAAAACGAGACGACCCGAACGGACACGACGACGGGAAGAAAATGGATATTCTCTCCGCTAATGAAAAGAGCGAGGACGCAGACTCAACCATGACGGTGACTTTGGCATGTGTCCCTCGCGCTGTGACTGACAAGTGACAGTCGCGCACCCTCTCGGGGACACGCAACCCGCACTTCATTTGTTCTCCAGACAGCCGCCATTATTTTCTCGAGTGTATTGTTATGCTAAGCGCCGCCCAGGAAGGTGTATTGTTTCGCTCTTGAACATTCTGCGATAAGGATCGACTTGTTTTCTTTCCTTTGTTAGGGATTTCTGAATTTTTATTCTGCATTGAGAGAAAGCAATTTTAATAAGGAGACTATTCTTAGGATATTGTAAAAGCTAGGGTTTTTATAGGAGAATATATTTACCATTAAAAGCATAACTACCTACAGTTCAATTTCGCTACAAAACACAAACCGCAAAGTGGCTATTCCTTATAATTTTTGTATAGGTAATAATGCCTCGTATGAAGTCTGTAAACAGCGTGGACGGTCCAAACAAGCGAGAGAATATAACCATTTCTTAGGCCAAATTTAGACTGGCGGTGAAATATCAATTTCTTCTTTTGTCCTTTTCAGAATTCCTTGTGAAAATGCGTTATTCCTTTTATTTTATTCCTCTCTTTTGAAATAATTATCTTGTTTTTTCCCTAGATTGTTTTACTTATTATTATTTGTTATTGTTATTTTGATTTTCATCATTTATTATCATCATCATTATCATTACTATTGTTATCATTATCTTTATTATCATTATTGTTATTATTATTATCATTATTATTTTATTGTCACTATTGTTATTATCATTATTATTATCATTATTATCTTATTGTCACTATTGTTATTATCATTATTATTATCATTATTATTATCATTATTATTATTATTATTATTATTATCATTATTATTATCATGATTGTTATCATTGTTATTCTTGTTATTATCTTCACATTCATTTTCTTCGCCATCTTCATTACTTTTATAATTGTTGTCATTCATTTTACTATTATTATCATCACGTTAATGCCACTTGATAAACCTCATTTTTTCCTCTGTGTCTATTTAAGCCAAAGTCGGAAAGCATTTTCACTTTTATGTTCAGTTCACAAACTTTTCATTGCAGATTTTTCATTGCATTGCAGTTCTTGCAGATTAGGACTCTGTTTCCATTAAGCAGTCTTGCAAAACTAAATGTAAAAAAAAAAATGATATTAAATAAGATCTGAATCTGTACTGCAGATGTACTAAATATCCGCCTCCACATTCGTTAATTATATGCCTTCATATAATATCCATCATATATATATATATATATATATATATATATATATATATGTGTGTGTGTGTGTGTGTGTGCGTGTGTGTGTGTGTGTGTGTGTATTATATATGAATGTGTGTATGTATATATATATACATATATATGTATATGTATGTATATATATGTATATATATATATATATATATATATATATATGCGGGATTGATTTAAATTCACAGTTAGATTTTCTCCGAAACTCCATCGGAATTAGTTTGTTACCTGTGATGAATAAAAACAATTTAGATGGTATTAGCAATGACAAATTTAATTTTGATAGTCGTCACAACGATAGGAAATGGTAATAATGACCGATAATTTTGAAAAATATGAAAGCTTTAGCAATAACAATATTGGTAATTATTACCTTCCAATAGCAATATAGATTATAATGAATAAAATGATAATAATGATTATGAGCTTGATGAAATTTACGATAATGTAATAATAACTATTGATTATGTTGAAAATAAACGGCTATTAGGCCTACAACAGTAATAAGGATCTCATTAATGACAATAATAACGATAATAATAATAATAATAGCAATGATAATTTTCAAAACATCTTCAATAATGATAACAGTGAAACCTACAAGAATGAACAAAAAAGTAGAACAAAGAAAAGAAAAGAACATCCCCCATTTACCCTTCTCCCGAAAAGAAAGAAAGAAAGAAAGAGAAAAAAAAAAATGCCAAGCCGATCGAAACACCACGAACAAACAAGGAAATGAAGGAGAATATGATAAGTAATGAGAGTCTTATGCCATCGGAAATGGTCTCCGGGCAATTACCTTGGCTCTCTCCATCCATCTCGGGGAGACACTGCTGGCGGGGGGTAAGAAGAGGCAAGGGAGGGAGGGAGGGGGAAGAAAAGGGAGGGAGGGAAGGGGAAGAAAAGGGAGGGAGGGAAGGGGAAGAAAAGGGAGGGAGGGAGGGCAGGGAAGGAGGAAGAAAAGGGTGAGAGGGGGAAGGGAGGAGTTAGAAAAGGGGTGGGAAAGGGCGAGGGTGAGAAAAGAGTGGGAGGGAGAAGGGGAAGAGAGGGAGGGAGGAAGAGGCGAGGGTGAGAAAAGAGTGGGAGGGAGAAAGGGAAGAGAGGGAGGGAGGAAGGGGCGAGGCTAAGAAAAGAGTGGGAGGGAGAGGGGGAAGAGAGGAAGGGAGGAAAGGGCGAGGGTAAGAGAACGGTTAGCTGGAGAAAGAAGGGTAAGTAAAGGGAGATAAGTTGACAGGGGTAAATTGAGGGAGGAAGGGCGAGGGTAATAAGAAGGGTGAGAGGGAGGAAGGAAGGGTTAAAGAAGTGTAGGAAGGAAGAAGGGAAGAAAAGGGTGGGAAGGAGCAGGGTAGGGATAAGGGAGGGAGGGAGGAAGGACCAAGTGGGAGGGGCGAAGGCAATAGAAAGGTGGGAAGAGAAGGAAAGACTCGGTTCAGGAGAAAAGGGAGGAAGGGAGGGGGTTAAGGGAGAAGGGAAAGAATTGTTGGGTCGGAAGGAAAAGAAGGCTGAAAGGGCGGAACAATAGAAATAATGGAAAGGGAGAGGGGAAAGGTGAAGAAAGGAAGGGGAAAGAAATTCAGATCGAAAAGGAGACAGAAGGGACGAAACGAAGAGGAGATGAAAAGAGGGGAAAGAAAAATAAGGATAAGGGAGAAGAGAGAGGGGGAAACAGGAAAGGAGGGGAAAGGGCCGGGAATGGGAAGGGCAGAAGGGGGTAAGGGAAATAGGGAGGGAATAGAGAGATGCTGGTAATAATCGTAATAGGATTAGTATTAACGATGCTGATGTTCACGTCATAACATATACGATATAAATGCATTGGTACTATTACTACCACCATCACTTATAATGATAATAACGACATCGCGCTCACGTTACAACCAGCATTGAAAATGTCGATAACAATACTAGTAATGATGATACTATTAACCAACGAGAACAACACAAACACATAAACAGTAACAAAAACACCAACGTCGTATACATAAATGAATACCTACATCACAAACCCCTTCTCGCTCTCCTTAACCAGCGCAGATACCCCTTTTTGTAATGTAAACAAAGGACAGGGAAGACTCCATTCACCCTTTCAAGACAAAGAGCTACTTTCCGGGGCTGCCTGTCACGGGATCAGTGGATTGTGAAGCAAGCAAGCGCGAGGCAAGTCTAATTCAGTACCTTTTGGGGGAGTGTCTGGGAAACTGTATTTGCTTTTCTTTTTAATGTATTCTTATCGTTATTGTTCTTATTATTGTTGTTGTGGTTATTGTTATTATTTATATGATTATTATTATTGTTGTTGTTATTATTATCATTATTACTATTATCATTATCATTATCATTATCGGTATCATGATTATGGTTCCTGTTATTATTGTTGTTGTTTTTTCTAGTTGTTCTTGTTATTATTACCATTATTACTATTCGTAATAGTAGTATGATTAATATTATCACTGTGACGAATATTATCATTATCATTGATGTTGTTATTCTTATTATCATCATTATTGTTATTATTATTATCATTATTATCATTATTATTGTTATCTATATTGTTCTCGCTATTGTTCTTTTAATTGTTTATATTATGATTACTATTATTATTGTTGTTATTATTTTTATCATTACCATTATCATTATTATTAGCATGATTAGTTATTATTACTATTATTATTATTACTATTATTATGATTATTATCATTATTATTATTATCATTATTATTACTATTATCATTACCATTATTATTATTAT
>NC_061841.1:16679445-16689445 GCF_019202785.1 Penaeus chinensis
AAAGGAGGGGTAGAGGAGGAGAGGGGAAAGGAGGGGTAGAGAAGGAGAGGAGAAAAGAGAGGGGGAGGAGGAGAAGGGAAAAGAGGGGGAGTGGAGGAGAGTAGAAAAGAGAGGGGAAAAGAGGGAGAGGAGAATAGGGGAAAAGAGGGGGAGGAGGAGAAGGGAATGAGAGGGGAAAAGAGAGGGGGAGGAGGAGAGGAGAAAGAGAGGGGAAAAGGGAGGAGGAGGAGGAAGGAGTGGGGAAGGATGAGAGGAGAGAAGACAGGGGAGGAGGAGAAAGACGAGAGGAGAAATAGGAGAGGGGAAAAGAGGGGGAGAGGAGGAGGAGAGGAGAGGAGAAAAGAGGGGGGGGGGAGGAAAGGGGGAAAAAGGGGGAGAAGAGGAGAGGAGAAAAGAGGGGGGAGAAAGAGGAGCGAAAGAGGGGAAAAGAGAGGGAGAGGGTGGGGGGGGGGGGGGGGGGGGTGGGGGGGTGGTTGGGGGGTGGGGGGGGGTGGGGGGGGGGGGGGGGGGGGGTTTTTTGTTTTTTTTTTGTTTTTGTGTTGTTTTTTTTTTTTTTGTTGTTTGTTGTTTTTTTTTGTTTGTGTTTGTATTGTTTTTTTTGTTGAGTTTTGGTTTGGTTGGTTTTGGTTTTTTGTTTTGGTTTGTGTTTTTGGGTTTTTTGGGGGGTTTTTGGGGTTGTTGGGTTGTGTTTTTTGTTTTTGTTGTGTTGTGGTGGTTTTTTGTTGTTTTTTGTGTTGTGGTGGTTGGGGGTTGTGGTTTGGTTTTGTGTTGGTTTGTGGTGGTTTGGGGTTTGTTGTTGGGTTTTGGGTTTTTGGGTTGTTTGGTGTTGTGTGGTGTGGGGTTGTGGGTGTTGGGTGTGGGGGGGGTGGGGGGGGGGGGGGGGGGGGGGGGGGGGGGGGGGGGGGGGTGGGGGTGGGGGTGGGTTGGGGGGGGGGGGGGGGGGGGGGGGGGGGGGGGTTGGGGGGGGGGGGGGGGGTGGTGGTGGGGGGGGGGGGGGGGTTTTTGTTTTGTGTTTGGTTTGGTTTGGGAATTTGTTTTTTTGGTTTTGTATGTTTTTGTTTTTTTGTTGGGTTTTGTTGTTTGTTTTGGTGTTGGGTTTGGGATTTTGTTTGTTTTTTGGGTTGTTTTTTTTGTTTGTGTTTGGTTTTTGTTTTGTTGGTTTGGGTTGTTGTTTTTTTTTTTTTTTGTTTTTTTTTTTTGTTTTGTTGTTGTTTTGGGGTTTGTTTGTTTTTTGGGTTGTGTTTATGTTTGTTTTTTTTGGTTGGGTTTGTTTGATTTTTTGTGTATGTGATGGAAGAGGGTTATGGGAGTTTTAAGGTTTATAGGATGGATGAGGTTTGGAGAATGTGAAGTGTTTGTGGTGTAAGGAAAAAAAGAGAAGGATAAGGAGGGAAGGGTAAAGGATTGTAAGGAGAGAAGAGATGAAGAGGGAAAGGGGAAAGAGAAGGGGAAAAGGAGGATGGGAAGAGGGAAAGGCGGAGAAGAGAAGGGAGAGAAGGAAGATGGAAAGAGGGAAAGGCGGAGAAGATAAGGAGAGAAAGATGGAAGAGGAAAGGAAAAGAAAGGAAAAGGAGGATGGGAAGAGGGAAAGGGGAGAAGAGAAGGAAGAGGAGGATGGGAAGAGGGAAAGGGGGAGAAGAGAAGGGGAAAAGGAGGATGGGAAGAGGGAAAGTGGCGAAAGAGAAGGGAAAAGGAGGATGGGAAGAGGAAAGGGGAGAAGAGAAGGGAGAGAAGGAGGATGGGAAGAGGGAAAGGGGGAGAAGAGAAGGGAGAGAAGGAGATTGTAAAGGAAAGGCGATAAGAGAAGGGGAGAGAATGAGAATGTGAAAGCGGGAAATGGCGGAGAGAGAAGGTGAGAAGGAGGATGGAAGAGGGAAAGGGGGAGCCTATCAGGTCAGCCACTGCGTCTGCCGCTGTGCCCTTTGGCGACGCGCCGTTTCTCTCATCTCGTCAGTGTTCCTCTTTAACCGTGTACCCGGCATCCGTTCTCCCTTCTGCAGGGCCTCTGTGCGGCCGGGGTCTCCGATCCTGCGCTCCTGCGTCCTTGGCCGCGTGTCCCCTTCGTTCTCCGCGCCTGTTCCCCGTCGTTCATTTCCTCGTGTCCCCGTTTGCTCCGCTCCTTTCTCTCGCCCGGCGTCATGTGCCTGCGGTCCCTGCGCGCCGCGCCTTTCCCCTTCGTCATTTCCTTGGCTTACCTTCGCTCCCCTCCGTGTCTCTTCCTGATTCATTTCCCTGCTCTGCCCTGCTTCTCCTCGCCTTTCCCCTTCTTCAGCCTCTTTCCCGTTTGCGCCTCTCCTTTCTCTCCTTATGCTTATTTCCTTCTTCCCTTCGTCTACCTCGCCTTTCTCCGCCTTCGTCCATGTCCTCTTATGCCCTTCTTCTCCTCTCCTTTCTCTCCTTCTTCATGTCCCTTCCCTTGTTCTCCTCTCCTTTCCCCATCTTCATTCTCCTCGTTCCCTGGTCTTTCCCTCCTCCTTTCTCGCCTATCTAAATTTCCGTCTTTCCCTTTTTCTCCGCGCCTGTCTCTCCTTCTTCATTCCCTTTCCCTTCTTCTCTCTCCGTTTCCCCTTTCTGTCCATGTTCCTCTGTTCCTGCTGGTGCCGCCTCGCTCCTTTTCTCTCCTTTCTTCAGTTCCCGTTCCCTTTTTCTCCTAACCTTTTCCCCTTCTGCATGTGCCTCGGCCCTTGTCCCCGATCCGGTTCCCCTGTCTTCATTCCGCTTTCCGTTTTCTCCGCTCCATTTCCCCCTTCTGCATTAGCCGTCTGTCCCTTGTCTCCTCGCCTTTTCCCCGTCTCATTTCCTCATGTCCCTTTTCTCCTCCCTTTCTCGCCTTCGGTCATGCCTCTTTCCCTTTTTCTGCCTCCCGTTGTGCCGCCTTCTATCCAGTGTCCTCGTCCCCTTGTTTCTCCTCTCCTTTCGCTCCATCTCAATTCCGTACTGTGCCCTTTTCTTCCCGCCTTTCTCGACTTCTTCATTCCGTCTTGGCCCTTTCTCCGCTCAGATTGTCTCTCCTGCTTCATTTCCGCTTGTTCCCTTTTCGCCTGCTCCTTTCTCCCTTCGTCATTTTGCCGCTTTCCCTGTTTCTCCGCTCCGGCTCTCCCTTCTCAGTTCCGCTTTCCCTTTTTCTCCTCTCATGTTCCCCTTCTTCATTTCCTCGGCCCGTTTCCCTCCCTTTCTCTCCTCTTTCAGTGCCTTCTTTCCCCTTTTCTCCTCTCCGATTCTCTCCTTACATCGATTTCCCTCTTCCCTTGTCTCCTCTCCTTGCCGCCTTCGTCACTATCCTCCTTCCCAGTATCCTGCCTCTCCGTTTCCCCACTCTTCATTTCCTCTTTCCCTGTGTTTGGCCCTCTCCTTTCTCTCCTTCTTCAGTTCCTCTTTCCCTTGTTGCTCCGCTCCTTTTCCCCGACCGTTCATGTTCCTCTTCCCTTCTTCTCCTCTCCCTGTTCCCCCCTCTTCATTGCCCGTGCCCCTTCGTGCGCCGCTCCTTTCTCTCCCTTCTTCATACCCTCTTTTCCCCTTTTTCTCCCCCTTTGCCACTTCGTGCAGGCATCCTGCCCGTTTGTCCTCCTCTCCTCTGCACTCCGCTCATTGCCGCTGTGCCCTTCTTACTCCTCTCCTTTCTCTCCTTCTTCAGTTCCTCGTCCCTTTCCGCCTCTCCCTTTTCCCCGTATTCATTTCCTCGTTCCGCTTTTTCTTCCTCTCCTTTCTCTCCCTCTTCATTATCCGCTTTCCCCTTTTTCTCCTCTCCGTTCTCTCCCGTCGTTCGTGTGGCCTCGTTCCCGTTTTTGCTCCTCTGCCGTCCCCTCTTCATTTCCCTGTCCCTTTTCCTCACTCTCCTGGTTTCTCTCCTAGCTGCATTGCCTCTTATCCCTTTGTTCCTCCGCTCCTGCCCCTTCTTTCATTGCCTCGTTCCCTTTTTCTACCTCTCCTTTCTCTCCTTCTCCATTCCGCTTTCCCCTTTCCGCTCTCCTTGCTACTCCTGTCATCAGTTCCCTCTTTCGCCGTTTTCTCCTCTCCTTTCTCTCCTTCTTCATTTCCAGCTTTCCCTTAGTCTCCTCTCCTGTTTCACCCTTCTTCATTTCCTCTTTCCCTTGATCTCCTCGCCTTTCTCTCCAGCTGTCAATTCATCTTTCCCTTTTCTCCTTTCCTTTCCTCCTTCATCATTGGCCGCTTTTCCCTTTTCGTCCTCGCCTGTGTTTCCCCTTCTTCATGTCCTCTTTCCCTAGTGCTCCGCTCCCTTTTCCCCCGTTCGCATTGCCTCTTTCCCGTTTTCGCCTCGCCTTGCTCTCCTTCCTTTGTCATTACCTCTTTCCCATTGTGGCTCCTCTTCCGTTGCTCTCCTTCTTCATTCCTTCTTTCCCTATTGTAACGCACCTTCTCTCTCCTTCGTCATGTCCCTTTTCCCTTGTTTCTCCTCACCCGGTCCTCCTTCTTCTGTGCCTCGGCCCTTTTCCTCCTCCCTTTCTCTCCTGGCTGCATGTTCGCTCTTTCCCTTGTTCTCCTCTCGGTTCTCGCCTTCGGCAGTTGCCGCTTGTCCCGTTTCTCCTCTCCTTTTTCCCCGTTCTTTCATTTCCCTTTGCCACTGTTCTCCTCTCCCTGGTCGCCCTTCTTCATGTAGTGCCTCTTTCCCTTTTCCTCCTCTCTGGCTATCCTTCTCATTTCATCTCCACCTGTTTTCTCCTCTCCTTTTCCCCTGCTTCAATTTCACTCGTGCCCTTTTGCGCCTCTCCTTGCCCCCTTCGTCATTCCGCTTTCCTTTTTCCCGGCTCCTTCGCCCCTTCGCATTTCCTCTGTTGCCCTGTTTTTCTCCTCGCCTTTCTCGTCCGATCTGCCAGTTTCCCTCTTTCCCGTAGTTCTCCTCTCCTTTTTCCCCTACTTCATTCCGACCTGTCCCCTTTTTCTCCTCTCCTTGTGCGCTCATTCATCATTGCTGCTTTCCCTTTTCTCCTGCTCATGGCCCCTTCTTCATTGCCTCTTCCCTGTCTTCTCTCTCCTTGTCTCTCCTGTTCTTTCATTTCCTACTTTCCCTTTCCTCCTCTCCTTTACGCTCCTTCTTCAATTCCTCTTTCCCTTTTTCTCCCTCCGTTTCCGCCCTTCTTCATTTCCTCTTGTCCCGTGTTTCTCCTCGCCTGTCCCCCTTCTTCGTGATTCCTCTGTTCCCTTTTCCTCCTCTCGCTTCATCCCTTCGTGCATTCCTCTTATCCCCGTTTCTCCGCTCCTTGCTCGCCTTCTTCATTTCCTCGTTCCCGTATGCGCCGCCCGTGTCCCCTGTCCGTTCCAGTCTTCCTCGTCCCTTTTTTCTTCCTCTCCTTCCCCGTCTTCAGTTCCCTCTTCCCTTTTTCTCCTCTCCTTCCTCCCCTTCTTCATTTCCTCTTTTCCCTTGTTTCTACCTCTCCTTGTCGTCTGCCTTCTTCACTTCCTTTTCCCTTCCACCCGTCTCCTGTGCTGCTCCTTTCTTCCATTACCCTTTCCCTTTTTCTCCTCCCGGTTTCCCCTTCTGTCATTTCCTCTTTCCCTTGTTCTCTCGCCTTTCTCTCCTTACTTCCATTTCCTCTGTTCCCTTTTTCTCCTCTCCTGTTCTCTCCTTCTTCATTTCCGTCTTTCCCTTATTTCTCCTCTTCCTTTCCTCCCTTCTTCAATTTCCTCTGTCCCTGTTGTCTCCCTCCGCTTGCCCCTTCTTTCATTTCCTCTTTCCCTATTTTCCCTCTGTCCTTTTCCCCTCTTGCATTTCCTCCTTTCGCCGTGTTTCTCCCTCGCCTGTCTCTCCTTCTTCATTCTCCTCTTTCCCTTTTTCTCCTCTCCTGTTCTCTCCTTCTTCATTTCCTTCGTTCCCTTTTTCTGCCTCTCCTATTTCCCCTTCTTCATTGCCCTCTTTCCCTTTTGCTCCTCTCCATTTTCCCTTCTCATTTCCTCTTCACTTTTCTCCCTCCTTTTCCCCTTCTTCATTTCCTCTTTACCTTTTTCTCCTCTCCTTTCTCTCCTTCTTCCATATTGCCCTCTTTCCCTGTTTTGCCCTGCCTCCTTTTCCCCTTCGTCATTTCCTCGTACCTTTGCCTCCTCGCCTTTCTCTCTCTTCTTAATTATCCTCTTGCCCTTTTTCTCCTCTCCGTGTCTCCGCCATCTTCATTCCTCTTTCCGCTTCTTCTCCCTCTCCGTTCTCCTTCGTCATTTCCTCTTTCTCCTTCTGCTCCTGCTCCTTTCTCCTCCTCTTCATTTCCTCTTGCCCGTTTTCTCCTCTCCTGGCTCTCCTTCGTCATTTCCTCTTGCCCTTTTCGCCACTCCTTGTCCACCTTCTTCATTTCCTCGTTCCCTTCTTCTCCTCTCCTTTCTCGCCTTCTTCGATTTCCTTACTGCCCTTTTCTCCACTCCAGTTTCCCCTTCGTGCCATTGCGCTCTTTCCCCTTCGTCTCCTCCCTTGTCCACGGTTATTCAGTCCCTTTCCCGTTTCTCAGCTCCTTGCGCTCCTCTTCATTTCCTACTGTCCCTTTTCTCCTCTCCTTGCCCTTCTTCATTTCCTCTTGTCCCTTGTTCTCCTCTTCCTTTTTCCCCGCTCTGCGATTTCCTCTTACCCCTTATATCTCCGCTCCATTCTCACCCTTCCTTCATTTCCTCTTTCCCTTTTTCTTCACCTCCTTTTCTCACCGTTTCATCATGCCTCTTCCCTTCGTCTCCTGCTCCTTTCTCCCTTCTTCTTTCCTCTTTCCCTTTTTCTCCCTGACCTTTTTCCCCTTCTGACTCAGTTCCATCTTTCCCTTCTTACTCCGCTCGGGCCATGTTTGCCACCGCTTGTGTTGAATTTCCGTCGGGTTGCCCTGGGTTCTCCTAGACTGCTACGACTGAGGCATTGACGCTTGTGTGCCGGAGTGATGTGGTGTATCCTCGTCCTGTGGGAACCCGCGTATGGGACTAGGGCGGGGGTAGGACTAACGTGTTTACACGTCGAAGGTTACAGAGGGAAAGGGGGATAAGAGAAATTTATCCGATTATTGCTTGCCTGTCTTAACGGTGGCTCCGCTGCCTTCGCGCCGTAGCATTTCCTAGGGCCTCGGTTTCGCCTCTCCTGTTCCCACTTCTTCATTGACCTGCCCGGTTTCTCCGAGCCTTTCCCCGTCTGCAGTTCCCTTTACCTTGTTGCTTCATCCTCATCCTTTCTCTCCGTCTTTCCATTGCCTCTGTCACTTTTTGCGCCGCGCCTGTTCCCCTGCTGTCATTTCCCTCGGTCCCCGTTTTCGCCTCTCCATTTCAACGTTTTCCGGTCGCCTTGTCGCCTTCTCTCGCCGTTCTCTCCTTCTCATTTCCTCTTGTCCTCTCTAGCTTCCCGTCTTCTGCCTCTTTACTGCATTTCTTCGCTCTTCTCCCATCGTCTTCGTTCTCTTTCCGGCCTTCGTCGTCTACCACTCCCATGCCACTTGTCCCCGTTCCTCTCCCTCTGTCCTCTTTTCGTTCCTCCTTAGCCCTCTCCTTCCTTCCCCCCATGTCCCGCTCCCCCTTAAGCTACTCCGACTCAGAATCATCCGTGTTGGCTGGATCTCGCCCACCCACCCCCCCAATACCCCACACTACTCAAACACGCCCCCCACCCCCACACCACCCCTCCACCACCAACAACCCACTGACTACCTTAAACTACACATAAGTAACACCACGCCAATATACAACAATAATCCAATATAAACCAGTCACATCCCCACAAACATTCCTTTAACCCCTCTATGATCTACTACGTCCCTCATTTTATCCCCCCCATTCTCCCTTCTCCAACATTTCATCCTATACTCTCCTGATACGTAACTACCTCTGACCCCCCCCCCCCTCCCCACTCTCTCATCTCACTTCACTTCTCTTCATCCCTTTAAAAAATATTCACAATTACAACATACAAACACGTCACACCCCTTTCTACACACCTATCACCTCACACCCCCTTTCTTATTATTTTATCCACCACCTACCGTTCTCTCTTCTTTCTTTCTGGTTTATTTCTCTTCTTTCTCTTCTTCCCCCTAATTCTCTCAATTTCATCTCCATCTTCTCCCTTCCCCTGCCTCTTTTCCCCTCGTTTTCCTTTTTCATTTCTTTCTCCTAATTTTTTTGTCTTCGGACTTATTCTATTCCCCTCTTTTTCGATTTATTTTAATACCCTTCAACGATACTTCCTCTCCCCTTCTGTGTTTTTTTTTTCTTTCAATCTATCTCTTGTTCCTTCAGTCTTTTTCATTCCTCTCCTTCCTTATATTTGTTTATGTTTTCTTTCTCTCTCTCATCCCTCATCTCGTTCCTCACTCTCTCTCTCGCACTCTCCTCATCAACTCTCATCTCACCATCGTCTCTCTCTCTCCTCGCTCTCTTCCTCGCACCTCTCTCCTCTCAACATCCTCTCATCTTCTCTCTCTCTCTCTCTCCTTCCTCTCGCTCTCTCTCTTTCTTCTCTCTCTCTCGTCTCTCATCTCTCGTTCCTCTCTACTTCTCTCGGGTCTCTCCTCCTCCTGCTATGTCGGTAGGGGATACGTTGCCCTCTGCGGAGGGTCTCGTATATATACGTTCGATCTTTATCTTCGATATATAATTATAATATAGTAATATATAGAGAGCGTGATTAGTTATGAGATAAAAAAGATTTAAATAAATGAGATGAGTAAGTGATGAGGGATGTTTACAAGTAATATGTGTAAATACGTTGAATGAGAAAAAATCTAATACATATACAATAGAATTTTATGATAAAATGAATAGATTTAACTATTTGTTAAAGTTTATAGTTGTGTATAAGTATAACTTTTGTAATTTAAAAAATTTAATTAAAAATTTATAAAAAAAAATAAAACACTAGTGTAATAAAAAATTTTACAAACTAGTAAAAATAGGTTTATAACTTTAATCAACCTTTTTAATTTCCCCTCACATCAACATATTCCTAAATCCTTTTAACCCATACCTCCACTATTCCTCCCTCTTTTCCCCCCCAACCCATCACTCTTCCTCCCGCCCTTTTCCCCCCCCCACCTCCCCTCTTCCTCCCCTCCAATGATATCCACCCACCCACCCACCCCACCCCGCCCCCCCGCCCACCCACCCACCAAAGCCCACCGCTCGCTCGCCTCAAACCGGGCCTTAACATAATTCACTGGTCTGGGAGAGTGAATGTCGCTTAGTTTTTTTCAATCGCGGCGTAATGGACAGCTGCTGTTCCCTTCAGAGCGACGCCTCCCCATCGTCGGAATATGTTTTCACGAGTCTATGGAATATGGTTCTAAATCATTCTTGAAGATGCAGGACCAACTGGAGAAATGACTTTTGCATATCTGGGGATTTTGTGAATTGTATAGAGAGGTAGTGGTGATGTAAATGTTGTTTTCTTTTCTTTTTTTTTTTTGAACGAGTGATGGGTAGTGGGATGAGAGAGAGAGAGAGAGAGAGAGAGAGAGAGAGAGAGAGAGAGAGAGAGAGAGAGAGAGAGAGAGAGAGAGAGAGAGAGAGAGAGAGAGAGAAAGAAAGAGAGTGAGCTAGACAAACAGAGATACACACACACACACACACACACACCAGACACACACACAACGATAAACCAACCAACCAACTAGTAAAAGAAAGAATAAAAACTAACCCCCAAAATATACAAAATAAAGTAAAAAAAAACAACAACAAAAAAACACGAAAACACAAGGAAAAGAAAGAAAGAAAAAAAAACGAAAAAACGTCTATCCCCAAAGAATAAATCCGGGCGGGCGTTCGCGGATTCACCCCCAGGCAGTTCGAAAAGACCCGCGAGAGTTATGGCTCCTCTTAGGCGAACGCGACGGATTCTAAGAGGACTTCGGGGTGGGAGGGGGGAGGGCGGAGGCGGAGGAGACTGTGGGGAGGAAGAGGAGGAGGAGGAGGAGGAGGAGGAGGAAGGAGGGGAAGGGATGGGAGGAGAGGAGAGGAGGAGGAGGAGAGGGAGGGGGGGAAGGGATGGGAGAGGAGGAGAGGAGGAGGAGAGGAAGGAGGGGAAGGGATTGGA
>NC_061841.1:16694445-16696945 GCF_019202785.1 Penaeus chinensis
CTCTCTCTCTCTCGATCTCTCTCTCGCTCTCTCTCTTCTCTCTCTCGATCTCTCTCTCTCTTCTCTCTCTCTCTTCTCTCTCTCGATCTCTCTCTCGCTCGCTCTCTCTCTCACATTCCACTCTCCCCTCTCTCTCTCTCTCTTTCTCTCTCTCTATATATATATATTTCTATCTCTCTCTCTCTATATATATATATATATATATTTCTCTCTCTCGCTCGCTCTCTCTCTCTCTCACACCCCACTCTCCTCTCTCTCTCTCTCTCTCTCTCTCTCTCTCTCTCTCTCTCTCTCTCGCTCTCTCTCTCTCTCTCTCTCTCTCTCTCTCTCTCTCTCTCTCTCTCTTTCTCTCTCGCTTTCTCGCTCTCTCTCTTTCTCTCGCCCCCCCCCCTCCTCTCTCTTTCTCTTTCTCTCTCTCTCTCTTCCTCCTTTCCCTCCCACCGTCACAGCTTCCCTCCCTGTACTCCTACCCCTCCCTACCCCCCACCCCCCACCCCACCCCCTCCAACCGCGCGCGAGAGGGGAGGTGACCAAGATGACGTATTGGGCCCTCATATGTCCCCTCAGAGCTGTAACCTCTTGCTGACCACGCCCACGAGGGGATGGGCGTGCGAGGGGAATCTGACCTCTGTATTCCCCCAGCCGTAAGGGTGATTATCCCACGTTCGACCACGGTCTAAGTTATTACGCTGGGTGATTAACTTTTTCTTTTTTTCTCGCTCTTTTTTTTTTTTTCTTATTATTTTGTGCTTTTCTCTCGTTGGCCGCGCTTGTTTTTGGCGATTTATTGGGATTAATATAATATTTATACACATTTTTGGTGTTTAATCTATCGGTAGCGCGTGTTTTCTTGACGGGGAAGAGAAAGTGGGAGGAGAAGAGGAGAGAGAGTGAAGAGAGAGAGAGAGGA
This sequence comes from Penaeus chinensis, assembly GCF_019202785.1. Taxonomy (NCBI): domain Eukaryota; kingdom Metazoa; phylum Arthropoda; class Malacostraca; order Decapoda; family Penaeidae; genus Penaeus; species Penaeus chinensis. The sequence continues at coordinate 16,695,356 of NC_061841.1, forward strand.
GAGAGAGAGAGAGAGAGAGAGAGAGAGAGAGAGAGAGAGAGAGAGAGACAAACAGATGGACAGACAGACGCACAGGAACACAGAGATAGACAGACAGGCAGATAGAGACAATGAGAGAGAGAGAGAGCGAGAGAGAGCGAAAGCGAGAGAGAGAGAGAGAGAGAGAGAGAGAGAGAGAGAGAGAGAGAGAGAGAGAGAGAGAGAGAGGGAGAGAGAGAGCGAGAGCGAGCGAGAGAGAGAGAGAGAGAGAGAGAGAGAGAGAGAGAGAGAGAGAGAGAGAGAGAGAGAGAGAGAGAGAGAGAGAGAGAGAGAGAGAAAGAGAGAGAGAGAGAGAGAGACAGACAGAGAAACAGAATTTCCCAGCAAGTTCGAAAACCCCTTTTGGTAATAGTCATGACGTCCTAACTACGACACTGCAACATCGGGTGAAAAACAAAGAGAGAGGGGAAGGCAGAGGGGAAAGGGTGGGAAGGGTTAAACCACGTGACAAGAATAGGGGAGGGGAAACAAAGGGAGGCGAATGGGAAGGAGAGAGGAGAGAGAGGGAGGAGAGAGAGAGTGTGTGAGAGAGAGAGTGAGAGAGAGAGAGAGAGAGAGAAAGAGTGAGAGGGAGAGAGACAGACAGACAGACAGACAGACAGACACACAGACAGACACACAGACAGACACACAGACAGACACACAGACAGACACACAGACACACAGAAATAAGAAGAAATAGCAAAAAAGGTAGAGAAAAAAACATCAACTGAAAAGCAAAATTACGAAAGACAAACGAACAAAAAAGCCAGTTCGTGCGAAATATAAAAAGGGAGGGAAAAAAAGGGAGGGAAAGTGGGCGGGACAGAGAAGCGTGGTTAAGCGGTGCGCCCCGACAAAGCCTGTAATGACGGTGGAATTAACTGGTGGCCTCTTTATTGCTATGATCGGTCCCTCGTTGGCTGTTTTCACCGGGCGACTCTGAGGGCTTGCAGAGGTCTTATTATTGCTGCTGGTCTTTTGCGCTGGAGGGGGAGGAGGGGGAGGGGGGGGGGGGGGGGGGAGGGGGAGGGGGGAGGAGGAGGGGGGAGGGGGAGGAGGGAGAGGGGAAGGGGGAGGAGGAGGTGTTGGGTGGTGGTGGCGGAGGAGGGGGGGAGGAAGAGGAGGAGGAGGAGGAGGAAGAGGAAGAGGAGGTGGAGCTGTGATGGAGGAGGAGGAGGAGGAAGAAGAGGGGGGGGGCGGGGTAAATGAATCATTTATATGGGCTTCTTCCAGCGTGATAATTTCTTTCCGACGTTCAGCCAGAGTAAAAATATTAACTTTAAACGAAAATCTTATAAAAGAAAAATGTAAAAGAGAATATGCTGAAGGCCTTACCACTAAAACAAAGACAAATCCAGCAAGTACTGCGTCCCAGCTGAAGGCTCAGAAAAATTAAAGTTAAATACGGCAACATAAACCCCGGGTCTGCTGAAACTAAAACAAGTAAAACAAAAACTAAAACAAAAAAAACACTCATATTTCCTACAACGAAAGATCATTAAAAGTCAGAAGGAAAGAACACCAGCCAAGTTCATTATCAAAAAGACGATCAAACCATTCAACATAAAT
>NC_061841.1:16724445-16726945 GCF_019202785.1 Penaeus chinensis
TGCGATTTTCACGAAGCGTTTGGCACGAAAATAAGAAAGAAAGAAAAAAATTGCAAAGTCGTCTGGAGGATCGCCGCCATCTTGTTCACACAGTTCTTCGTCGTGTTGCTTTCGAGGAAGATCAGGACGGCTGAGAGCGGCGGCGTGGAGATGCGAAGGGCGGAGGAGAGGAAGGGGTGATAAAACAAAGAAATATAGGAGAATTTAGGAGAGAACTGTAATGGAGGGAATGGAATTTTTCCCATTTAAGGAGGAGAAGAAACGTTATGGTAGGAAGAAGTCCGTGGGCGTTGAAAAGAGGAAAGGGGGAGGAATCGCGGGCGTAGACGTGGGCGTGAAGGAGGAGGAAGGTCTGGGGGCGGCTCACTTGGCTTCGGCCTCCTCGTCGCGGTCCTGGTGGGCGCTCATGTGGCGCGTGAGGTGGTGGCGCTCGCGGAAGCTCTCGCCGCAGTAGCTGCACTTGAGCTTCTCGTTGCGGCGCTTCTTGTAGGGGTCGGGCTCGCGCTTGTGCTGCGACCGCATGTGGTACACCAGGTCGGAGGTCATGCGGAACGAGATGTTGCACTTGGCACACACGTTCTGCGTCGACAGCGCCAGCGACGTCAGGCTCGGGGGCATCATGGCGGACACGGACGGCTGCGGCACGAAGGGCGCCGCCGCCGCCGCCGCCGAGCTGAGCTTGGCCGCCTCGGCGTGGGGCGGCGCCGACAGCGGGTAGCTGAGCGACGAGAAGGGCAGCTTGTAGGGGTCGGCCGGGTACATGGAGGAGCGCAGGCGCGACAGGGCCTCGCCGGCAGACAGGTCCGCGGCCGAGGCCTTGGCGTCGAGGAGCTGGTGGTGCGACTTGAGGTACTCCTCCACCAAGTTGTTGTTGAGGCGGTCGGGCGCGGCGGCGGGCGGCAGGAAGGGCGCCAGGCCGGGGGGGAGGAGCCCCGGAGCGGCCAGCAGGGGCGCCAACGACTTGGTGCTGCCCAGGAGAGAGCTGACGGCGCTGAAGGAGGCGGACACGGGCGGCCAGGCGGAGCTGAGTGCGTCGAGCGTGGAGGCGGCGCTGAAGGGCGGCGGCGGCGGCGGCGGCGAGCCCTGCGATCTGGTGACTTTGGTGAAGGCGCTGCCGGGGGCGGCGTCCTCGCGGGGCGGCGACGAGGGCGACGACGAGGCCCTGGCCGGCGGCGAGAGGATCTTGTGCTCGGCAAAGCGGCTCACCTTGGGCGGCGAGGCGACGTCGGAGGCGAGGCGGGCGTCCAGGGCGTGGTCGCGGGCGCCCGTCAGGAAGGCCACGTCGAAGGTGCGCTTGGCGGGGGAGGTGTGAGGACTCGTGCCCTCGCGAGCGCCTTTCAGTGCATCCATGATCATGACGCCTGCGGGCGAGAGAGAGCGTTACGCAGGCGGCGGAGGAAGGGCGGAGGCTTCCTCGAGGGCGAGGGAAGGCCTCCGCGGGAAAGCCTTCAGACTGACGGCAGGATTTGCCTCGTCTGTTGACAGCTTACATGAGGACTCTCCTCTCAAAAGGGCTATTGATACTAAATTTAGTATGTGGTATGCTCAGATATAATAAACATTGTCCCCAGTATGAAAAAGATAAATGAAAGCTTCAGATATAATATTTCTTCTCTATTATCTATACTTTATATACCTAGTGTTAATGAATTACAAAAGGACCACCCAATTAAGATTATATAATTATAATTGTCTTCTATGAATATGAGCAATACCTTCATCAAAAGACATAACCTGACGGTTTCTAAACACAAGAAAAATAAATAATATCCGAAATAGAGAGAGAAAAAATCAAAATACAGCCGGGAGTCCTAGCACAAAGTTTCCCAGATAAAATCAACTCCACCTTACCTTATCACAAGTTCAGAAAGTTGTCTTGAGGCGAGTAAATGGTTCTCCAGAATATAATTATAGTCCTATTTTCCCGGAGTCACTGCATTCAAAAACCACTTGTTTCATAGGGCTCAGCGCTCCTCTACACTCGGCAACCTCGAAACACCAAGCGTACAAAGTAACTAAAGCCCGTTTTCTGTTTGCCCGCGCTTATATACGCGACACGAGCCAGGGGGCGGAGCCTCTTGATTGATTATGTTAATGATTGGCCGAGAGTGGTGATAAAGGCGGCTGTGATTGGCTGCCTGGGGCCGCAGGTGTCAGAACCTATTGTGTCCGTCATTTGAGTGGGTTCTGACCTATTGTAAGCGAGCAGGCGACCGGACGAACAGCCGGCCAATGAAGAAGCTTGACATCTTTACTTCGGGGTGTCAAGTTGGCAGGGCAAAGTCTCTCTCGGCGGGGAAGTCAATTCACTTGTCAGGCGAGGCGTCACGACCCGTTCGCTAACATGACTTCGCTGCGCGTTTGTTTTGGCTCGTGTTTATTGCCTCGTGTTCGGTCCGTCGCCGCGGAAGCTATCGGTCGCTTATTCAATCTTTCTATTATTTTCGATATTTTGCCGCTTGTAGAGGTGAACTTTTCATTTTATTCTCTGTAGTTCCAC
>NC_061841.1:16734445-16736945 GCF_019202785.1 Penaeus chinensis
AACTACGTAGTACCTACCACACCTTACATAACACCCGCAGAACCAACAGCACGTAACTAATTCCCACACAACTCCACCTCCACATTCCGCAATATAATAATCAACATATTCAATAAATCAACTAACCACAGTATACATAAGCTTTCCAGAAACACACATGCAGACCCTACAACGTATATACCTACAGCCACGCTTAGAGAACACAGTCGGGAGGGAACAAGGTGTTGAGAAGACTAATGGATCAGCACCACACCCACCGTCACGGCGCTGATAATGATGTTTGCTTACAATATTAGGGTTTGTGACGTCACTGTCCGAGGGAGAGGGGAGATAGGGAAAGAAGAGGGTAGAAGAGAAGAGGGGGGAGATAAAGAGGGAGATATACATAGAGTGAGAATAAGAGCGTGAGTGAAGGTGGAAGGCAAGGGGGGAGGCAAAAGTGGAGAGAGAGGTTAGAGCGAGTAAGGGAGAAGCAGAAAAGAAATAATAATAATAAGATAGATAAAGGGGAAGTAAGAGTGAGTGAGAGAGAGGAAGAGACAGAGGGGGTAAAAAAAAAAAAGTAAGAGAAAGAGAGAGAAAGACAAGGGAGAGAGACACAGGTAAACGGAAGAGAGAGGGAGAGACAAAGGGGAGTAGAATATGTTAAAGGCTGAATAAATAGAGAGAGAAAGAGAGAGAGAGAGAGAGAAAGAGCGAGAGAGAGAAAGAAAGAGAGAGAGAGAATAAGCAAACTACAATGATGTTGAAAGGCGAGAGGGTAGGGGAAGAAGAAGAGAGAAAAAAAAAGTAAAAGTGAGAGTGGATAGCTGAATGAAATGAAAGAGAAGAGAAGAAATGATGAAGAGAAAAGAGAGGTTTGAGAATAAAGAATCACTCAACCAGGAATACATTACACCAGTTATTAAACCGCCAATTCCACCGTACTGTAAATTTCAATGATTAATTAAACAAACAACAACAAACTCGACAAAAACAACAATTAAACACAAGGAAAACTTTTAGAGCGATGCCTAGCAAATCAACTGTAATGGATAGTTATGACAATAGTGATGATGGTTAATAATGCTAGTGGAAATAGCAATGATGATTATAATAATACTAATGATCATGATAATGATAATAGTAGTCATAGTAGCAGTAGTAGTTGTACTAGTAGTAGTAGAAGTAAGAGTGATAATAATAATAAGAAAATGGAAATAGAAAATAGTAATAGTATCATAGCTGCTGTTAATATAATTACTATCATTATCATTATATTACCTTCAAGCTAGAATTATTGCAAATAATACATTTGTTAATAATATTACACTCACTGTTGTTATTTTACCATTTTCATTATTGCATGATAATAATGATAACAGTAAGAATAATAAAGATGATGATGGTGATAATAATATGATAATAATAATAACAAAACAACAACAATAATAATCATAATGATAATATTAATGGTAATAATAATGATAATAAGGATAATGTCAATAATGATACTAAAAATGATAATGGTTATTATCATTATCAATACTGCAATGATTGCCATTCTCATTTTAAATATTAACATTATCAGCATTATTATCATTATCATTCCTTCATCATTATTATTCTCTTCAATCACTATCATTACTACAATTATCATTATTGTTATTATCATTGTTATTACTATATTCATTATAATTATGATTTTTGTTATTGCTATTATCATTACTATTATAATCATTATTATAATTATTTTTAGTATTATTATTATCACGCTATATATATTACTATTGTTATCATTATTGTTGTTGTTGTTAATGTTGATATTATCATAATTGTTATTATCATTATTGTTGATATTAGAATTATTGTTGTCATTGTTATTATTATCGTTCTTATTATTATCTTTATAGATGTCTTTACTACTATTATCATCATCATTACTCTATCTTTATTATTATCATCATAACAACAACAGCAACTTGAACAAGAACGAGAACAAGAAATGAATAAAGAAAAAACAAAAAAAACAAGTAAATATAGCGTAACGCAACATACCCCCCCCCCCCCCCCCCGCCGCATTACATCAAAATACAAGAACCAAAACAAAGAGACAACGAGCGAACGAGACGAAGAAGCAAAACAGAATGATAGGAGGAAGCAAAGAGAAGGATAATGTGGCAAGTAAATATCAATTTTCGGTTTAAAAGGCAAGCGCCCAAGATCTGTTCCCTATAAGCGGGTGATATTATACGTGGTCATTTTAGCGAGGTTTTTATATTGGCGACGAAAGGGGGTTTTGGAAATCGATTAAAGTATGTTTTTTTTTTCCTTTGTTGTTGTTGGTGGTTGTGGTTATAGTTTGTGTTGTTGTTGTTGTTGTTGTTGCTGTTGTCACTGTCCTCCTCCTTTCTTTCTTTCTTTCATCTTTCTTCTCATTTCTATCTTCTTCTTCTTCTTCTTCTTCTTCTTCTTCTTCTTCTTCTGTTTCTCCTTCTTCTACTTCTTCTTCATCCTCCCC
>NC_061841.1:16754445-16764445 GCF_019202785.1 Penaeus chinensis
TTTTCCCGCCATTTTGATGACGTGGCACCATCTCCGTCTCGCCAAATTTCATTAATTATTTCAAGTAAAATCGAATCGAGAATAAGATTTTCGGCGTCACTCCACAGGAGAAGGTGATTTGGAGAAAATTGGAATGACATCCTTGAGTTGAATATTCATTTTTTTTTTTTATCTTTTTCTTTTTTTTTTTATCTCTTAGCATGTCTGTTCCGATTAACGGGGAAATCATGTGTCTGTAATGTAATCTATTTGATGTACTAGATGGAGTTATTTATCATCAAATTATATATTTCTAAACGGATAATCACTGAAAGATTTATATACTGAAACAGGTTTTCGCAACTTTTTTTTTCTGAAATTTGTAGTCTTTCATGAGTTATATACTTACCCATACTCGCCATTATTGGAGCACTCCATTACCTCCCATCTTCCAATTACCTCAGACAAACTGCCGCACTCATCAATAAACTCTTCAAACCCAGCGCGTCAAGCAAACAAAAGCCGATCGTGAGTCAGCGCTTCGGGGAGAGAGAGGAAAAAAGATGAACACAAGAATGCGTCAGTGAGCCTTTCCCTCTCAACTGCTAATGCCGATGTTCACTTAACCACAGTCCACCACCTGGGATAGATGGCTTTTGAAATGCGGGCCATCAATATCATTAAATAAGTCATTACAGCGAACCTACGGCGCTACTAACCGGCGCCATTCATCAGTTGTGGAGCCGAGTGGAAGACGCAACGATAAATGAGCTGGAGGCATTTCTCCGTCTTCTCTGTTTGAACCACTTGTTGGCTACCAAGTTACCAGTTTAGGTCGGGTGTATTATTTTTTCTTTTTATTTTTTTATTAACGAAAGTGGCGTCGCAATTTTTCATCGTCTGTTCCTTCCTCCAGGATGTAAATCAAAATCAGAAAATGATCACTTTTTTCTGGTAAACCTTTCTTTTCCTAAATTTGTATAATTACCACCAATAATGAAAAAGGATAATAATCAAATCCTCTCTATTTACTCTCATATTCCATTTCTCTTCTCTTCCCACCGGAAAGAAAAAGAAAAAGCGAAGATCGAAATGCGCCACCCTTAAGCAGCTGGGCGGGAAAGTGAGATCATTACACGTGGTAATGATGTGTCTAGCGGTTCATGCACGAATGCCCACCGCCCTTCACGAACTCCCATCCCTGCCTACGGAGAGAAGCTCAAGGGAAATGAATGGTTCGCGGGATAAATCGCTCTTCAAAAAACAACTTCGGCGCCATTAGCAAGGGCCACGCTCCCCGATGCGATTTTCGTATGTCGGCTGCATTTGTTCCGAGTGGCTGTTTGGTCTGCGAGCCGAGGCCATTTTTCCTTGTTACTTCGTGAGGAGAGGAGAGGGAAACTTCCAGAGGAAAAGGTTTTTGTTCCTTATTCTTTATTTATTCATTTATTTATTCGTTTTTTTGTGTGATAAAGAAAACAGTGTATTATGTGTCATCAATGTTCATTTATGTACCAAATGACACTTGCAGGTTACAGAAGAAACGGTAGAGCAAGAAAGAGAAGAGAAAGAGGTTTACCGGGAAAGAAAAGGAATTGAAGGCGGAGGAGGAGGATCAGAATCGAAGAAAACAACAGGGACAAACGAATGATGAATATGAAATACATAAATACATAAACAATCACAAACATACAAAAAACTCAATACAGGGGAATAAAAGGATGAAAATGCAGAACAGTGTTTGAGTGTTTGTGTGTATGTGTGTGTGAGTGTGTGTGTGTATGTGTGTATTTGTATATGTGTGTGTGTGTGAGTATGAGTGAGTGAGTGCATGCGTGCGTGCGTGTGTGTGCGTGTGTGTGTGTGTGTGGCGTGCGCATGTGTGCATATGCATGTGTGTACGACTACATATATGTACATGCTCTTACATACTTAAACACGCATACACAAAACATTTCAGACAAACAAAAGCAGAGCTAATACACCCAAGCCGCGCGTTCCCTCACGCCACGTTCAGCAGCTGCGCCTCCTTGGCTGGGTCGCCCGCGGGAAGCCTGTGTCGAACGCGCGATTCGGAAAGTCCGGCTTCGAACAGGTCGACCTTCCGCTGTACTGCGTTAACTAGCTCTTGCGAAGGCGTGAGGGTCATGTGGCCTTTCGGGTTGTGCTTGCTGAAAGAAAAGAGAGAAAAAAGGGGGGGAAAATGATGTATTTTTCTACTGCGTGATTTACTTATTTTATATTTATTCGTTTATTTTACTTGTTGCGAAATGGAAGGAAAAACAAGAATTCGTCTTATTGTATTTACTTTATTTTTTGTTGTTTTCTGGTAATATTTTTCGAATATCTTGGTTTGAAGAGGAAAAATTCTATCTTTTTTCTCTCTCTTGCAATAATAATTTAATAAAGAAATTGAAGTTAAAAACAGTGTTCGGATTTTCTTGCTCGTCTATAATTATTTTCGTAGTATTTCTCAAGGGAAAATGGGAGTAAGATCTAAAATGTATAATATTTCTACTGTACGCATCGTATATATAACAGATAGGTAACTACTAGTTAATCTATCTGTTTACTTGTTTGTATAAGTCTCATTTGTGAAAGAAGAGGAAAGACACTAAACATTGTCTTTATTTCTTTGTAGCGCCATGCTTGTTGTGGGGGAAACGGGCGTAAGAGTTTCGTTGTCGTTGTTTTGTGTCAAGAGAAAAAGAAATTATATTTTGATTTCTTTATCTGTCTCCTTGTTGGAATGGATTTCTTGATCTTTTAATTTACATCATATATGCTGCAGGGGGATTTTTTATTTTTTTTTATTGTGATCGATCTTGAAGAGACAGATAAATTGAGAATAAATATATCCATTCGTTATTTTCTTATTATTTGCTATTATTCATTATCTTTTCACTGGGTGTAGATTAATAATAAATAAAAATCGAATTTCAGGAGATTCCATTTACTAAAAAAAAAATGATAATAAATAAAATATAAATGAACAAATAAATTAATAAATATACAAATAAATTCCTGAAGAACCGAACAAATATAATGCATCAAAAAAATATAAATACCAAAAACAAAAAGCAAAAAAACTACCACACAAACCTGACCCTAGCATTCACCCTCCTCACCCTCTCCTTACTCTCCGACACCCACAATACCATACAACAACAATAACAATAACAACATCACCAACAGTAACAACGAAACTGACCAGAAGTCCCGAGAGAGCGGACAGCCCACGACGTACAAGAGACGCCCGCCGCCCACCCGGAATCTCATGACGCCTCTGAAGACCTCTCGCGTGTCCCAGTAGTAGGTGCTGAGGCTCTGGGAACAGGGCGGGGAGGTTGGTTATGAGCAGGGGGGGGGGGGGATGATGGTTGGTGGTGATGGTGGTTGGTGGTTGTTGTGGTTGGTGGTGATGGTGGTTGGTGGTGGTTGTGGTTGTTGGTGATGAGGGCTGGTGGTTGTTGTGGTTGGTGGTGATGGTGATTGGTGGAGGTTGTGGTTGTGGTAGTTGTTGGTGATGGTGGTTGTGGTTTTTGGTGATGGTGGTTGTGGCTTTTGGTGATGGTGGTTGTGGTTTTTGGTGGTTGGCGGTTGTGATTGTGGTGGTTTCTGATGGTTTTAGTGTTGGTGGTTGTAGTGGTGTTGCTAATGAAGGTCTTGTTTGATTATTCTATGTGTTTTGGTGGGAGGTATTGCATTTCAGTTGTTTGGTATTGATAAGTGCAGTATTTTACCTCGTATATGTCATATTCGTGTTTTTTTAACAAAATTATTCATGTATATTGACCACTTAATTCATATTGTACTCATCCATCTATGGACTTACTTATCAACTTATATAAATTTCAAAAGATGTCATGCAACACACCGAAATATCTCCCACTGAACACCTCACCATAACTTCTCCTGACTCACCATCATGAATACCCTGAAGCTGTAGAACTCATCATTCCTTGTGCCTGACCTCACGAACACAACAAAAGGCCCCGGATGTCCTTCGGGTACAAGGTTTTCGTCTAAAGGATTTGGCGACAGCATTTCCGCGGACTTAATTTCGTCCGTTAGATTCCGCATGTAGTTGTCCAAGAGGATGCTGAAGGGAAACGGGCGTATTAGTTTTGTTGTTGTTTTTTTTTGTTTTGATTTTTTTTCTTTGTGTTGGTTTGTTATAGTTTCATTGTTTTGATGCTTGTTGCATTTTCAATTCGTCAAGATCTTAACTGTGTGTATGGGTACTGGGGGTTAAAAGAAGCGTACTGAAAATACCAGATCACATTTCAAAAGCACTTTATCAAATTTATCCACCTCACTTCCTTTTTAACTTACCCTCTATCCGCCCATTTATCCACCCATTTATCCACCCCTTCCTAACCATCACTCCTCTTCCACCTCTCCCATCCACCTAACCCACTCATGACTCATCATCCACTCCCCTAACCACTCCTTCTCACCCATCTCACTCCCCCTCGCGCACCCGCCTCACCCATCCCTTACCCACAACTCACCTACTCACCCATCCCATCTCACTCACACCTCGCACCCACCCCCACCTCTCCCACCCACCCCTCGCACCCACCCACCTCACCCATTCCTTACCCACTCACCCACCCCATCTCACTCACCCCTCGCACCCACCTCCCCCATTCCTTACCCACTCCCCCACCCCATCTCACTCACCTCTCCCACCCACCTCACCCATTCATTACCCACTCACCCACCCCATCTCACCCACCCCATCTCACTCACCTCTCCCACCCATCTCCCCCATTTCTTACCCACTCACCCACCCCAAATCACTCACCCCTCGCACCCACCCACCTCACCCATTCCTTACCCACTCACCCACGCCATCTCACTCACCTCTCCTACCCGCACCCCTCGCACCCACCACCCTCCTCACCCACCTCGTCAGATTCTCCAGCTTGACATCCGGGTCACTCGTCATCATCATCCGCCCGTAGTACAGCTGCTGCTCGAAACCGTCGACATGGGCTCCGGCTGACCCTGCGTGGAAGGTGCGGCTGACCTCGGGCGAAGCTAGGTCTCGTCCGCGCTGGGAGTCGGCCCGCATGAGCCAGAAGTCCCAATCGCCCACCTGAGGGATTGGGAAAGGATTAGGCAAGGAGGTAGAAATGGTGGCCGGAGGCGAAAGGGAGAGTAGGGAGGGGAAGATAAGGAGGGAGAAAGGGAGGGTAATGGAGGATAAGGAAGAGGTAGAGAAGCAGAATTTGAAGGAGGCGAAAATGCGGAATAAGGAGGAGGTAGAGGAGATGGAGGGAATAGAGGAGGAAAAGGATAAACAGGAGGTGAAGGAAATTGAGAAGGAGGAGGAGGAGGAAATGGAGAATACGAAATAGCTGAAGGAAATGGAGGATAAGGAGGACGTAGAAAATATAGAATGGGAAGGACAGACAAATTTAGAAAATGCAGAGAGAAGAGAAAGAATTAGAAGTAGCGGAAGAGGAAAACGAAAAGAGGAGAACCAGGAGTAAGGAAGGGACGGAAGAAGAGCATAGCAAGAAGAAAGACAATTATAACAAACGGAATGGACATAAACAGGAAAAACACATAAGACTGGAAGGAATGATTTAAAAGGAGAAAATTAAATAATATGAAGAGACGAAAGGCGAAAGAATAACAACATGAGAAAAGATAATAACAGTTGTTTAAACAGAAGAACAATAACAAGGGATAAAATCAAACGAAAGAGATAGATGCAGGAAAGAGTCTAAGGATAGGCGATGAAGGAACAGGAAAATAGGACAAGTGAACATAACAGAACTGCGGAAGAACATAACCATAAGAATAATAAAATCTTCCATATTATAACAGAAAAATCAGAAGAATTGTAAGAATATAAAGGGAAGTCGTCAAAATGTAACAGTAATAACCGCAAGAATCGTAAGATCTTAACTGAAAATCGTAAGATAAAAAAAACAGGAATCATGTATTATAGAAATAAAATGTCGCATTAAAAGCCACAGGAATATAACAGGAAATCATACAAATTCTTATGAAACAAAAGTAAGGTTAGTGTAAAACAATCTCACTTAGTCCTAAGATTCCATATTTTTATGTCTTTTCTTTTCTCCTATTTGCCACTTTTACTAATATTGTCAAGCACTAGATCTGTTTTAACATTTTTTTTCCCCAAATCTCCATAAAAGAAAAGAGAAAAAAATATATATATATATGATCATTCTTTATATCAAAACAATATCTCGAAATCTCCAATTGATCAATCTTATCTAATCCTAACAAAATTTTACCTAATCCTAACAAATCCTGTCTAATCCTATCCAGTCCTATCCCACCTTACCCAGTCTTATCCAGTCCTACCCGGATCTGTCTAGTCCTCACCTGTCTACCCTACCTAAACCTGCCCAGACTCACCTAATCCTACCCAGACCTACCTAATCCTACCAAGTCCTACCCAACCCTACCTAATCCTACCAAGTCCTACCCAACCCTACCTAAACCTAGACAGGTCTTACCCAATTCTATCCAGTCCTACCCAGCCCTACCCATTCCTATCTAATCCTACCCAGCCCAATCCATTCCTTCCCAGACCTACCTAACCCTACCTAACCCTACCCAACCTTACCTAATCCTAACTAGTCCTACCCAACCTTACCTAACCCTAACTAGTCCTACCCAACCCAACCCCTTGATCTCCTCCGAACGGACTCACCCCATACGGAATCCAGCGCAGCACGGCCTGTAGCGCGTACTGCCTCCTGACCATCCAGCCATACATAGGGAAGGACTCAGACCGCAGGATTTTCGTGGGATCGGACGCCACTCCAGGGAGGCTGTTGCTGTTGAAGGCGTTGACGCAGAAGAGGGTCGGGTCGTGGTCCAGGAGCCAAGCCGTCTGGTGGAAGAAGCTGTAGGGGATGGGGGGGAGGGGGAGGGGAGGGGGAGTTATTAGTTAATTATAGGTGTGTTTATTTGTTTGTTGTTATTGTTGTTTTGTTATTTTCATTGTTGTTATCAGAGTTATAGCTGTAAGTACTGTTTTTATTTTTAATGTTCTTATTATTTTTGTTAATATTATTATTATCATTCTCGAGGATAAAATAACACCGATAAAACTATTACACAATCGCCTATTTATCTATCTACCAATCTATCTATTTTCAGAGTAAAGTATCCCAGTAAGTTAAATCTCCAATTTACCTATTTGTTTATTAATAATTAATATCACGACAAGTTATCTTTCTAACGACCTATTAATCTAATGCTTTATCTGTTTCTTTGAATAAAATATCCCGTTAACGTTAAATATCCAATCACCTATTTACATATTAACCTATTCAGTCAGTTTATCTACCTCTCAAAATGCGAAACTTTCAAATTATCCATTATATTGTCTAATTTTATTTTAGTTAGTTTGATTTAACGATAGATCACATAGCAAGGGACCCGCCCGCCCCACCTCAGCACGTCGGGCGCCAACAGCAAATCGTCTTCGAGAAGAATCGCCTTATCGACATCCGGGAACTGCGTGAAGACGGTATAGAGAGCGAAGCGTACGTTGGCGTTCGTGCGTTCGTTGTGCGTGCCTACGGGCGTGTGGACGACGACCTCCACGCCCAAGACCGCCCCTAAAGCCAGGGTCTCTGCGTGGACACCGTCGACGACCACGACCACGCCGGTTTCGGACGCGCCTTGGACGGTGAAGAGGTTTCGGACGAGTCTGGAGGGAGGAGAGAGGAGGAGAGAGGAGGAGGTGGAGGAGGGGGGAGAAGGAGGAGGATGGGGTTAATGTTGGGGTCAAAATGGTGTGCTATGTGAAAATAAGATGGGGAAGGGGGAGAGAAGAAAAAGGGGAAGAGAAAGAGAGACAGAGACAGGCATACAGACAGACAGAGACGGAAACAGACACTAAGAAACAAACACACAAACATGCAGACAGACATCCACAAGAAAAGGGAAATAAACAACGGCAATAAGAATATTTCTTCACAAACACAGACTGATAAACAAACACGCAAAACGGGGCCTTTTAACCTTACCTAAAAAGATGTCTGGGTTTGTTAGCTGTCACCACAACCACAGGAATGTGTTCTTTCCTCTCCCTAAGTTTAGCCTGTCAAGTGTCAATCAAAATAAATATTCCAGACGTCTGACAGATATTTATCAATATTCATAATGATATGAGTTATATGTCAGTGTTGTTATTTTTTGTATACCATGGGAATAAGTCATTGATTTCATCATTACCAGTTTGGAAGCGTGCGCAGAAAAAATGAAAGTTATGCATCTGAATATTTCATTTTATCAACATTCTGTCATTATCAGTGTGAAAGAGCGTTATGTATAAAATCGATGTTTTATAGCCAAATATATCACTCTTTTTACAGGCAACAAACGCATACAAGTCCCCTATGACATGAATAAATGTATCAGGGTATTGTATTAATCTATTGTGCTAGATTCACTTCCCACACAACGGATAATGATTTAGAAATATTGATATGGAAATTTTTCGCATTGCAATGTAATCAAACTTGTATTAGAAATTTGGAAAATATTTGCATGAAATGTTTCTAATAATTGTTTTTTTCATTTTATCAAACTGGTGGTTTAATGCGGCTCGAAATGTAGATAGTGCGTTTATAAAATGTGTTATTCACAGAGTATGACAAAATATTTATCAGTAGTATGATATTGAGCAAAAGATTGCCAAATATATTATCAAAATCATTAATAATCATCGTAATGACCATGACTATCATCATTCTCAAAACCAGCAAACCCATAAACTAACCTGTTTTGACCTGACATCAGCCGTGAAAGGGTCACGACACGAACACAGGTCACCGTAGCCCTCGTAGTGTTCGCAGAATTTTGCTTGACTTTGCAATTTCTCGTCCGCATACCAGTCGCACCGCCTGCCTGTGTGTGGGGTCGGGGAGGGAGGGGGAGGTACGGGGAGGGAGGATGAGAAAATAAAAAACAAAAACAATAGGAAACTTACAAACAAACAAAAAGACTTAGTCAAAAGTTTTTTTTTTTTAACAAATAATACAAATAAATCAGACAAAAAAGCTTTGCAATCTCACCTTCACTGCAGACCTTGGGCACCCTCACGGCAAAAATCAAGGCCCCGGGTGGATGCTGACCTATCTGACCTGTCGCAACCCCTTCAGCGATGACCCTGTGACCTGTGACGGCGATTCCTAGCCAGGGCTCGGCCGAGGCTATTCGCGAGGGGAAGGTGAACCCCAAATTCTTCAAGGCGTTTTCTCCTTCTTCTCCCATGAACATGAGCCATTCGGGCTGTTTAGGGAGAAAAGGACGTTTTATTTATGAATTTAATTTAGTTCTAAGATGTTACTGATATCCTCATATCATATCTATACTTTCATACTGTATAAATGGATGGCTTGATTTGTTTTGTTTCGTTTCGCTTTTGTTTACCAGTACATCAACGATCGCTTTCAAATCTGACGATTGTGATTGGTTGATCGAGTGAACGATTCAGCCAATCAGCGCCATGGAGTCATCATTCCCATTTATAACGCGCCAAAAAAAAAGACTCGATTTTCAACCTTGAATATATAGTTTATCAAATCCACACATATTTACACATTTTTATAACATCAACGTGCAGCTATTTGTATGCTTTTAATTACAAACGATCAATGAGTTAATGAATTAGACCCTGATCTATGTATTCAAAAAAAAAAATATATATATATAAATCATCAAATACACACGGCCATGTTGCTCTTCAATTTACGTTGTTTAATCTTTCTGACAAAAAAGGGGAGTGAAAAAAAATACTTACAAACAGATAAATAAATGTTCTTGTTTATTAATAATGGGTTTTGTTAGCTGTTCATTGCATTGGCCTGTGATTGATCTGAATGTAGGGGGGGGGGGGGGAGAGGGAGAGACAATTTATAATTTAACGTTTATGGATAAGTTATCTAATTATTATTTTGGATTTAGTTATCTTTGTTGTGTAATTATATGAGTTTCTTTTTGTCTTTTAGTTATCTTT
>NC_061841.1:16789445-16791945 GCF_019202785.1 Penaeus chinensis
TTGTTGTTGCTGTTGTTGTTCTTGTTGCTGTTGTTGTTGTTTATGTTGTTAGTGGTGACACGTTGTTGTTGTTGTTGCAGTAATGTTGCTCATGTTGGTGGTGATAATGTTGGTGTTGGTGGTGATGGTGTTGTTGTTGCTCATGTTGTTAAATGCGTTGTTGTAGATGCTATTATCGTTGATGTTGCTGTGTTGCAATTGCTGTTGCGCTTATTGATGCTGTTGTTGTAGTTGCTGCTGTATTTTGCATTTTGTCTTTGCTCATATCATTGTTGGATTTTTTTTTTTTTTTGTCGTTTTCTTATTGTTTCTGAGCATTTTAAGTTATTATTATCATTATGTCTTTTTAATTACTATAATTATTTTTTCATTATTATCATTATTATTTTCATTATCATTATTATTTTCACTATGGCGATCATTCATATTTTCATCAAGGTGACTGATGCGTTTTATTTTGTTATTGTTGTTATTTTTTAAATCTTAATATTGCTCTTATTTTTGGAAAGCAATTGTTGCAATGTGGTTTTGTATCCTATTTTTTGTTGTTGTTGTTTCTGTATTATGTTTTATTGTGACCATCATTATGATTTTATCGCTATGATTATCAGTATCATATTATTTTATCACTGTCATCATTGTCACTATCACGATCACCATCAACACCATCATCAGCATTAATTGGCTATCATTACTATCACCATCATCGTCACTATTACCATGATGACCATTATCACCAATATCATATAATCATTAGCATCATCTTAATCACTATCACCATTTTCACCATTATCATCACTATCACCATCTCTAATATCACTGTCATCATTCTCAGTATCATTAACACCCTCATCATTAAAAAACAACAACATTTGCACCATCATCACTATCACCATCATCCTCACAATCACCAGTAACACTACGTTAATATTATCAATGTCACACGTGTCATCAATACCAATATTACTCTCATCCTCACACTCACTATTGTCACCATCACCAGCATCCATATCGTCAGCGCCTTTTTCATCATCAATTTCACCATCACTATCACCAACATCGCCACCATGTAATCAGCACCTCCTTCATCATTATCACCATCAGTATTATTATCCACACCATCATCACCATCATCACCAACATCACCATCATCACCATCATCACCATCATCGTCATCATCACCATCATCACCATCTTTCGTCGTAACCTCACCATCATTTTTATCTTTATCTCCAGGAGACGGCAGCTTCCGTCCATACGATCTGTCTCAGCATCAGCATCTCAGAGGTGAGGAGATAAGATGACATGAGATGAGATGACATGAGATGAGATGAGATGAGATGAAATGAGGAGAGATGAAATGTGAGGAGATGAAAGGAGATGAGATGAAATGAGATGAAATGAGATGCAAGGAGATGAGATGAGATGAGATGAGATGAAAGGAGAGGAGATGAGATGAGATGAGATGAAATGAGATGAAATGAGATGAAAGGAGATGAGATGAGATGAAAGGAGATGAAAGGAGATGAAATGACATGAGATGAGTCAGACAAATAAGGTACGGTAAGATGACATGAGATAAAATACGTTGACATAAAACAAGATAGGAGAAAATTGACTAGACGACAAAACAAGATAACTTTAAATTATTTGATAAAAAAAAAAAAAAATGATATATTAAGATAAAACAAAAAACAAGATAATTAAGACCAATAAGACAAGATATAAAACGTAAGATAGATAAAACACTATAAATAAGCCGGGACAAGATAAAGAATAAAACAACATAAAGCAAAATAGATAAAGGCAAGGAAAGGCAAGGCAGAGTGAAATAAGATAAAGGAAAATTTAAAAAATGAGAATCAGTGTGAATTCTCGCCTTCATTGGAGGTTTTTTATTTTCACGTACAAGAGGTGTTGCAGGGGAGAAGGGGGGGGGGGGGGCGAGGGAAAGATATAGGCAGAATGAGAGAAAGAGAGAGAGAGAGATAGAGAGAGAGAGAGAGAGAGAGAGAGAGAGAGAGAGAGAGAGAGAGAGAGACAGGCAGACAGACAGGCAGATAGACAAAGAGACAGACAGACAGATAGACAGAGAGACAGACAGACAGGCAGATAGACAGAAACAGAGACAGGGAGGAGGGAAAAGAAGAATAGATAGAGACAGATAGATAAAGACAGAGATAGAGAAATATAGTATTAGAGAGAAATATAGAGGCGGGGGGGGGGGGGGGGAGGATCGGAGAAGAAATAGATAGAAAATTACAGAAAGATAAGTAGATAGATAGATAGATAGAAAATAGATAGACAGGCAGATAGATTTACTGACAGAAAGAAAGAGAGAGAGTGAGAGAGAGAGAGAGAGAGAAAGGGAGAAAGAGAGAGAGAGAGAGAAAGGGAGAGAAAGAGAGAGAGAGAGAGAGAGAGAGAGAGAGAGAGAGAGAGAGAGAGAGAGAGAGAGAGAGAGAGAGAGAAAGAGAGAGAGAACGATTGCCATTTGCAA
>NC_061841.1:16821520-16826520 GCF_019202785.1 Penaeus chinensis
GAAATCTCTCAACAGGAGTATTTGGAGATGCCGGTTCCTGTGCAGAAGGACCAAGCTACGTGTCTTTAAGGCCCTGATACTGCCAGTTTTACTATATGGTAGTGAAACCTGGACGCTATCTTGTGCTTTGGAATCTTGTCTTGTACCCCATGATCCTTACGCCGGATCATGGGGTACAGTTGGTGGGACCATTTGTCCAACCAACAAATACACCGTGAGACCGGTACAGGACCTGTTACTTGTATAATCCGCGATCGCCAACGTAGGCTATACGGCCACTTGGTTCGATTGAACCAGCCCACCAGGTTGTCTCTGTTCGAGACAACCTTGGGTGGAGGAGGCCTGTGAGGCGACCGAGGAAGTCGTGGCTTGGGCAGATCGATCAAACCTGTCGTGAGGAGCTAGAGATGGTTCGGGCCCCTACCTGGCGGCTCGCCATGAGGGACCCTCGTAGGTGGAAACGAAGAGTGGATGCGGCTATGTGCCCCCGCCGGCGTTAATTCCCCAATGACAATGATATATATATATATATATATATATATATATATATATATATACATATATATATGCATATGCATATATATATACATATATATATATGCATATGCATAAATTTATATGTATATATATTTATATTTATACACACACACACACACACACACACACACACACACACATATATACATACATATATATATATATATATATATGTATGTATATATATTTATGTATACATACATATATATATATATGTGTGTGTGTGTGTTTGTGTGTGTGTGTGTGTGTGTGTATGTATATGTATATATGTAGATATGTAGATATATATGTATATATACAAATGTATTTGCATATATATATATGTACATATATATACATACAAATAAATATATATATACGCACACATACACACACAAACACACATACACACACACAGATATAATATATATATATATATATATATATATATATATATATATATTTATACATACATAATATATATATATTTATTTATATAAGTATATATATGTATATATGTATATGTATGTATATATATATATATATATATATATATATATATTCATGTATGCATATATATATATATATATATATATATATATATATATGTATATATATATATATATTTATACATACATAATATATATATTTATTTATATATGTATATATATGTATATATGTATATGTATGTATATATATATATATATATATATATATATATATATATATTCATGTATGCATATACATATGTGTATACATATATCCTGTTCATGCTAATATGTCCGAGTGTGCATGCTCCCGCCTGCACAAATACGAAGCCCGAAGTGTACCCTCGCGGAAAAGCCGACGCAAGCCGAGTCAAGCCGAGTCAAGCCGACGCGCTGCCGGGGTCAAGAGCGCAGGCGGAGCGAGCGCCGTAAATTGCGTTCGACCTCCCGGAGGAGCAGACCCGAACAGACTGTCGGCGAGAGCAAAGCCTGATTCATGGACGGAAGCCGAACGAACGACCACTTGGAGCCGGCTTAGTCGCGCCTCGAGAGCCTGGTCACGGGGGAGCAAGATGGCGGACGGGGTGGGGGTGGGGGGGGGGGGTAGGGGAGATGTGGGTGTTAAGAGGGAAGGAGGGTAGTGGTGGGAGAGGGACGTGGGGGAGGGGTGGGAGATAAGGGGAGAGAGGGAAAGGAGGGGGAGGGGAGATGTTGGAATCAAGGGAGGGAGGGAGGGGAGGGGGGAGGGAAAGGGAGAGGAGGGAGGTGGGGAGAGAGAGGTGAAAGAAGGAGGGAGGAAGTAAAAGAGAAGAGAGAGGGGATAACACGGACTGAGAAGAGGAGAAAGAAGGAGAATGAATAAGGAGGAAAGAGAGAGAAGGAAGAAGGGAAACCAAGTAAAAGAGGAGAAGAGGGAGAGAAGGAGAAGGAGAGACAAAAGAGGAAGAAAATAAGGAGGGGAGGGAAGACAGAGAAAGAGAAGAAAAATATAAGAATAACGAAGAGAAAAAAATAAACAAGGAAAAACAAAAACAAAAAGGAGATAGAGAGGGGAAGGGAGAGGGTGTGGAGGCAGTCGGATTAAAGAGGGGAAAGGAATAAAGAAGGGAAAGGAATAAAGAGGGAAGGGGATAAAGAGGGGGAAAGACGAACAGGAAAAGGGGAGGAAGGACGAGGAAAGAGTGAGACAGAAAAGGAGAGAGGGAAGAAAAATATGAAGAAGTAAAGGAGAGATAAGTAGACAGATTGATAAATAGAGAGATAGAGAGAAACAGAAATAGAAGAAAATAAGGATAATGATGATAATGGTTTTAATAACGATTATTATCATTATTATTATTATTATTATTATTATTATTATTATCATTATTATTATCATTAATAATATCAATAATGATTATGAAGACAATTATGATTATACTGATAGCAATAATAATAATAGTACCAATTATAATAATAATGAAAATTATAATTTTATTATTATCATTTATATTATTATTATTATTATTATTACTATCATTACTGTTATTATTATTATTATTGTAATTATCATTATTGTTAATATTATTACTGTTAATATTGTTATTATTATCATTATTATTATTATTATTATTATTATTATTATTTTCATTATTATCATTGTTTTTAATTACTTTCATTATTATTATCATCATTATCCTTTTTATTACCATTATTATTATTATTATTATTATTATTATTATCATTATTATTTTTATTATTATTGCAATAGTAATAATGATAATGATAATAATAGTAATAAGGATGATAATGATGATAATGATAACAATAACTGTAATAATAATAATAACAATAACTATTATAATAACAACGACAACAACAAAATGATAATAATACCAATAACGATAATAAAATAATGATAATAATAATAATAGTAATAATAATAATAATTATTATTATTATTATTATAACAGTAATGATGATAATACTAATAAAAATAATGGTAACAATAATAAGGATAATAATAGTAATAATAAGAAGAAAAATAAGAAGAAGAATTATAATACTAATAATAATAATGAATATAATAATAATAATAATAATAATGATAATAATAATAATAATAATAACACTAATAATAACGATAATCATAATAGTAACAACAGCAAAAACAATAATAAGAATTATAATAAGATAGAAATAGGAATAAGAATAAGAATAATAGTAATAATGACGATGATGATGATGATAATAACAATAACAACAATAATAATGATAATAATAATAATGATAATAATAATAATAACAACAATCATAAGGACAGTAATGATTATGATAGTAATGATACTACTGCTACTAATGGGAGTATATATATATATATATATATATATATATATATATATATATATATATATATCCATCCCTCTCTTTTCCCTCTCCCCGCCCTACTCCCTTCTCCCTCCCCTTCCCCTCTCTCTACCCCTCTCCTTTCCCTCTCTCTCACCCTCATCACCCTTCTCTCTTCTCCTCATGTCCCCTCCCGCTCCCTCGCCCCATCTCCCTCCCTTTCTCCACATCTCTCCTTCCCCTCCCCTTCCCCTCTCCCCTCCCTCTTCCTCCCCCTACCTCCCTCTCTCCCTTCTCCCCATCTCCCTCTCTCCCCTCCACCTTCCTCCCCCTTCCTCCCTCTCTCCCCTCCCCCTTCCTCCCCCTCTCCCCTCCCCCTTCCTCCCCCTCTCCCTATTCCCCATCCCCCATCTCACCCCCTCTCTCTTCTCTCTCCCCCTCTTCCCTCCCCTTTCCTCCTTCTCTCCCCTCCCCCTACCTCTCCCTACTCCCCATCCCCCCACCCCCTTCCTCATCCTCTCCCCTCCCCCTACCTCCCTCTCTCCCCTCCCCCTTCCTCATCCTCCCCCTTCCTTCCCCTACCTCCCTCTCTCCCCTCCTCTACCTTCCTCTCTCCCCTCCCCCTTCCTCATCCTCTCCCCTCCCCCCTACCTCCCCCTCTCCCTTCTCCCCATCCCCCATCTCACCCCCCTCTCTCTTCCCTCTCCCCCTCTCCCCTCCCCCTCTCCCTTCTCCCCATCCCCCCACCTCCCTCCTCCATCCCTCTTCCCTCTCCCCCTCTTTGCAGACGAGAGTAATTGGGGGAAAGTGAAGCTGCCGATGAAAATTGATGAAGTGGAAACCAATTAACGAGGAACATGTTTAGCCTAAAAAAAGAAAAAAAAAAGAAAAAAAAAAGTGAAAAAAGAAGACTTTTGAGAACTATCGGAAACTTTTTTTTTTTTTTTTTTTTTTCGTTTGGCGATCAAAGAATCGAAGTAAAGTGAATAAAGAGAGGAAGAAGATAGATAGGTTGTTAATCTTGTAGACTGGAGGATGTTTTTTTTTCTTGTTTTCTCTTTTTTCTCCCTTTTTCTCTTCATCCTTTTTCTTCCTTTTTTATCGCATTTCTTTATCTTTTTTTGTTATCCCTTTTCCCTATTTTCTTTTCTCTTTTTTTTTTTTCTTTCTTTTTCTTCATCCTTCTATGTTTTTTCCTTTAAATATTACATCTTAATCTCCTTTGTCAACTTCATTCTTCTCATTTTTCCTCTTTTTATTTTCATCTATTTTCATCTACTTCACCTCTTTACCTTTCCTCTTCCGCTTCCTCCTTCTCTTTCTCTTCTTCCTTCTCTTCCTCCTCCTCATCTTCTTCTCCTTCTTCTTCCCTCCTCTGCTATCTCTTTCTCTTTCACTCCTTTGTGCTCCTCCGCCTCTTCTTCCTCCTTTCGCTCCTTCCTCTTTCTCCTCTTCTTTTCCTCCTCCCCATCTTTTCTTGCTGTTTCTCTTTCTCCACCATTTTTGTTGTTGTTGTAGTTGTTGTTGTTGTTCCCTTGTCTTCTTTCTCCTCTCGTTGTTGTTCTGATTCTGCTGCTGTTATTGTTGTTGTTGTTGTTGTTGTTGCTTTTTATTGTTGTTGTTGTTGTTTTTATTGTTGTTGTTGTTGTTTTTATTGTTGTTGATGTTGCT
>NC_061841.1:16850157-16852657 GCF_019202785.1 Penaeus chinensis
GCTAAATATTTTCTAACGTTTGTTTCCCTATTCATTTTGTTTGCCTTTTCTTCCCTTTATATTTAAATGTTTAGCAAGGATTTGATTAATGTTATTGTGGGAGATATTAGATTTAAACATCTGAAGGAAAACCCGAGAGGTAATCCTGAAACTGTCTTCACTAGAAACTTTGGCAACCAAAGAATATGGAGAAGAGAGAGAGAGAGAGAGAGAGAGAGAGAGAGAGAGAGAGAGAGAGAGAGAGAGAGAGAGAGAGAGAGAGAGAGAGAGAGAGAGAGAGAGAGAGAGAGACGGAGAAAGAGAGAGAGAGAGACGGAGAAAGAGAGAGAGAGAGAAAGAGAGAGAGAGAGAGAGAGAGAGAGAGAGAGAGAGAGAGAGAGAGAGAGAGAGAGAGAGAGAGAGAGACGGAGAAAGAGAGAGAGAGAGAGAGAGAGAGAGAGAGAGAGAGAGAGAGAGAGAGAGAGAGAGAGAGAGAGAGAGCGAGAGAGAGAGAAAGAGAGAGAGCGAGAGAGAGCGAAAGCGAAAGAGAGAAACAGACAGGCAAAAAAAAAGAGAGAGAGAGAGAGAGAGAGAGAGAGAGAGAGAGAGAGAGAGAGAGAGAAAGAGAGAGAGCGAGAGAGAGCGAAAGCGAAAGAGAGAAACAGACAGGCAAAAAGAGAGAGAGAGAGAGAGAGAGAGAGAGAGAGAGAGAGAGAGAGAGAGAGAGAGAGAGAGAGAGAGAGAGAGAGAGACAGAAAAAAAAAAAAAAAAAAAAACTGAAAAAAGTAACACATACGTCCCCCGCAGTCACGCCAAGGGAAACACTTCCCTCCGGCCCCTGTACGGAAGCCCCACGCGCGCGCCACACTCAAGGCCGAACTAACAACCATATCAAAACTACACACAAGACTTTCATGGGAAGCGCCGACCGAAGTCTGGTCCCCCCCAAACACGAAACACATTGGCTTCTGGAGCGCCGAGGATTTCTCCCCGCCATTCCTCCTTAGGGCCGATGTGTCACGCTTGTCAACGAACAGGACCCGCTGTGTTACTCCGGCGCATGGGAAACTCTGCCCCCGAATCTAATGGCGTTTGGGCGTAATCCATTATTGGGGCGTTACGTCATCACACTCTGCTCCGTGCTTCTTCCTCGCAAATCTTGGGAGAAGGAAGAAAGGGGCAAGAAAGCAGTGAGGATATGATTAGTGAAACCAACAATAGACGAAAAATTAGTGATAGTAAATCTTGGGAGAAACGAAGAAGCGAGAGTGCGAAAGAACGAGATGATAAACAAAAAGCATTTAACAGAATTTATTAATAATACCAATAATAAACGAAAATAAATCAGTCACGAGCAAAAATACACGAAAGACCCAACAGATAAAAAAAACAAGAAGAGAAAATAAAAGAAAGAAAGAACGACAATAAATGAACGCAGTGATTAAATAATTAAAAAAAAACACACAAAAAAACTCAAGCTAACAAAACAAAACAAAACAAAAAAACGAAAAGAAAAACATTACCATCAGCTGCCAAAAAAAGAGAGAAGACATAGGAAGTCTGTGATCACTCATAACACACAATATCCGTCCTGTGTTAGGATCCGCCTCCATAATGTATTCGTAATGTAAGGATAATCGCGTCCCAGGAAAAACAGACAAACAAATTAGTAACAAATGGTAAGGATACTAATGGCGGTAATGCTAATAATAGTAATGATATTGATGTTAATAGTGGTAATAAAGATGATGATGATAACAATAATGATAATAATAATACCGATAGTGACATAATTAACAATGATACTAATAATGATAATAATAATGATAATAATAATAACAATAATAATAATAAAAATAGTAATAATTATAATAGTAATAATATTTTAATAATAATAATAATAATAAAAATAACAATTATAATAATAATAATTATTATGATAATAATAATAATAATAATGATAATAACAATAACAATAATAATAATAATGATAAAGATAATAATGATAATAATAATTAGTAGTAGTAAAATAATAATAATAATAATAACAACAACAATAATACAAATTATAATTATAATGATAATGATAACGATAATGATGATGATGATGATGATAACAATAGTAATATGATAATAACAAAAATAAGAATAACAATAATAAGAGTGAAAGACTGATGAATAGAGAGAAAGAAAAAAAATGAGAGAGAGAAAAAAGCTGAAGAAAAGAATAAAAATAGAAAAATAAGAAAAAATATAGACGATAGCATCTTCCGTGGGTCTTTATGGCTGAATGCAAATGCGCGGCAGCGAGATGGCTTTCCCCTCCGTCGGAACAGTGCTTCGGCATTTGTTAAATATGGTAACTATTGTAATGGCGAAATACTGTACCGTATTCTGGCGTCTTTTGGGAGAAGAATAGTCACCGTGTGTTGTTGCTGTGTGTGTTTGTGTGTGTGTGTGTGTGAGTGTGTGTGTGTGTGTGTGTGTGTGTGTGTGTGTGTGTGTGTGTGTGTGTGTGTGT
>NC_061841.1:16857657-16860157 GCF_019202785.1 Penaeus chinensis
TTATCATTATTATGATTATTATTTTATCATTATTATTATCATTATCATCACAACATTCATCATCTTAATTATCATTATCATTATTATCGTTAGCATTACTATCATCATCATTACATTTATCATCTGTATATCAATTTTCAATCGTTTTATTACACATATTATTATTGTTACATCACTTGAGTATTATGAAGCCATTAACATCGATAAACGAAATGAAATAGACAAATAACAGGCTTATCAAAACATGTAAAAACATTTATGAAAGCCAATCCATATTACTAAGTAAAATTCCAGTAAAATCCAATAAATATCAGAATGACGTTTCGTTTTGTAAGTTATCTCGATGCTTGAATAAGGGTTATTGGGTTACGTGAGTAAGGCAAGATTATTTAGATATCGTATATGATTATTTATTGTTAATCATGAAAAAATTCTGGAAGAAATATTTTACCTCATAAGATGAAACAAGGTCATGGTAATATGAATCTTAAAAAGGGGAAGTTATATGTTGAAAATAACAATTCAATAATAGGCAGCTTTTAAAAATATTGAATGATCATTCTAAGTTCGAGTATGGGATGATTTAGCAATAAGAAATGGCCACTTTAAGTTAACATGATTTCTCTGAGTTGAAGTTAACATTATGTTATTCCGCTCAAGTGAAGTAAACAATCCTAAGTTAATATTATATATATCACCAAACAGAAATGATCAATTTAATTTGAATCAAGCCATTTTAAACAAAGGGAAGCAACTAAGGTGTATTAATATTAACACAACTCAATTTTAGCGAAAGGGAAAGACGACTTTAAGTCAAATTGAGATATTTCCGACAAGGTTAACCGTCATTTCAAATTAAAGATTAACATTTGATCTTTGTTACAAGGTCAGCTTATGTCAAGTTAACATTTTGATCAGCTCAGGGAAGTGATTAGTCAAAAATAGTAATTTCAGCTTGACGTGACAAAGACTGTAGTATTTATTATAGAATTCCCCTGTATAACATTCAATTTAAAAATCACAGCGCATGTATTTTGATAAGCTGTTTATGATTCATCACATTAAAGATAATCTTTCACAACACATGCATTTAACTTCATTTCCATTGATGAGATAACGACCCGCTTTTACTGAATTAAAGGTAATGACAAAAATCAGAGAAATAAAATGATAAAAGAGAATAACAAAAATTAATAATCAGAGTTGCAAAAAAACGATGATGATGATGATAAAGATGATGATGATGATGATGATGATGATGATGATGATGATGATGAAGGTAATATGATAACAATAATGATAATAATAATATAATAACAATAATGATGATAATGATAGTAGTTATTATAATAATAATAGTAATAATGGTGACAATAATGATAATATAATGATAATTATATAATGATGATAATAATAACAAAAATAACAATAATAATGATGGCAATGACTAATAATAATAACAATAATGATACCAAAAGTTATAATAATAATAATAATAATAACAATAATAATAATAATAATAGAATAATATTGATAATAATAATTATAGTAATAATTTAAAATTATACTCTTATTACTATTATTACTACTACTAAAACTAATAATAATAATGGTGATAATAATAATGATAATAATAATAATAATGATAATGATAATAATAATAATGATGATAATAATAATAATAATTATTATTATTATTATTATTATTATCATTATTACAATAATAATGACAATAATAATACTAATAATAATAATCATAATAATAATAATAATTATAATCATAATAATAACAATAATAATAATAATAATAATCATAAGGAGAAGACGAACAATGATAAGGATAATGGTAATAGTGATAACGATATCAATAATAGAATTGATAATGATAATAAAAAAGAAAAATTATGATAATAATGATAATGAAAATAATAATAATAATGATAGTAGTAGTAGTAGTAATAATGATGATAATAATAATAATGATAATAACAATAACAATAATAATAATACTATTCATGATAATAGTAATAATGATAATAATGATAATAATAATAATATTAACAAAATAATAATAATGATAATTACAATAACAATGATAACAATACTATTAACGATAACAACAGTAATGATAATAATAGTAATATTGATAATAATAATAATAATGATAATAATAATAATAATGATCATAATAACAATAACAATAATAATAATAATATTGATGATAATAGTAGTAATAATAATAACAATAATAATAATAATAATAATAATAATAATAATAATAATGATAATAATAATAATGATGATGATCATAATAACAATACCAATAATAATAATACCATTGATGATAATAATAGTAATAATAATAATAATAATAATGATAATGATAATGATAATAGTAATAATAATGATGATTATTATAATGATAAAATCATTATGATAATGATAATAATAATGATAATAATGATAATAGATACAGTTATAATAATTGTTATAATAATAA
>NC_061841.1:16865157-16867657 GCF_019202785.1 Penaeus chinensis
CCTTTATATACCCATTCGAACTATCACAACTACCAAATCAGTTCATGATATCAATACGACGAATCATGATAACTCACCAAGACCGTAATAATCCTGATCTGGGATAATTCCGTCGTTGAAATTTACGACTTCGAGGTACACAAAGGGTCGTGTTTTTGGCGGGAATCCATGGGTCGTGTTCAGGTCGTTCGTCAGATCCAAGATGGCGGCGAGATCCTAAGGGATACAGGCGTAATTTTCTTTGATATATGCAGCTATACTTTAGTGACACTCTATTATTATTTAGTGTTTTTAGGATTTCGGTTAAAAGTTCTTGTAGAAATATTGACAGTTCTTCGATATATAGACTTCAGAAAAATGAAAAAAAAATAAAAAGAAACGAAAGGGAAAAAAAAGAAAAATCAAATACAGAGAAAAACTGAAACAATTTTTAAAAATCCAAAACCAAATTTCCAAAAAAGAACACCTACCTCAGGCCACATAAACCTGGCAGCATCCACCCTGAAGCCTGCCACGCCCAAGGCCACCAACCTGTTCAAATAACCTGCGACCTGTTCTCTGACATAGAGGGAGGCTCCGTATAAGTCCGCGAGACCGAGTAAGGCGCAGTTTCTCATATCATTTGGGCTACTTAGGTTGGATAAGATGCCTGGAATAAGTAGAGAAAATGTTAATAATATGAAAGAGCAAACAGATACTATTAGAAAGAAAATAGGGATAAGAATTTCCATCTTAACTTGGCAAATTCGTGTCCTGTTATCAAACGTAAGACTGTATATATTCATATTCATATGCCTGAAACCTCACATTTGGCGAGTAACTGGTACTAAAAGAGCTCGTCAAATGTGAATGATAAAACTAACAGGAAAAAACTCCTATTTTGCTAGCTTAGTACTAGAAACATTTCTTTGTGTATCATTTTCAGACATGATATGAAATCAGGGAGAGGAAATATGTTTAAATCATATATATTATAAGTATATAAACATATACACATAATATGTGTGTGCGTCTGCATACGCGTGTGTGTGTGTGTGTGTGTGTGTGTGTGTGTGTGTGTGTGTATGCGCGTGCATGTCTCCTAGTCTTACAGGCAATTGTTCTCGCCCTTCCGGAAACCAGCAATCGCAATAAATACAAAAACATACATTCAAACAAATAAGATGAGCAAGGACGCACGCCATACCATCCTCCGACGAGCAGAGATGAGGCGGCGTGAAGTCCTGGGGCGCGAAGGGCACGCCGGGGAAGGCCAGGGCGGCGCCGTCGAAAAAGGAGCCCGCCGACCCTACGCCCTCGGTGCCAAGCGCTGCCATGTGGTTGATCACGACGTCGACGAAGATCCTGGGAACAAGGGGGCGCCTCTAGGCATATTTGTCGAGCTGTTTGGCTGTCTGGCGCTCTCTTTCTTTCTCTCTCTCGCTCTCTCTCTCTCTCTCTCTCTCTCACTCACTCACTCACTCACTCACTCACTCACTCACTCACTCACTCACTCACTCACTCACTCACTCACTCACTCACTCTCTCTTTCTCTCTCTCTCTCTCTCTCTCTCTCTCTCTCTCTCTCTCTCTCTCTCTCTCTCTCTCTCTCTCTCTCTCTCTCTCTCTCACCCTCTTCATTTCAGTTTGTATCTTGTTCTATCTATTCATTTGCCTCCTTGTGTGTGTGATTCTGTCTCTGTCTATTTCTCTGTATGTCTCCCCCTCTCTCTCTATCTATCTATTTATCCATCAGTCCCTCCCTCTCTCTCTCTCTCTCTCTCTCTCTCTCTCTCTCTCTCTCTCTCTCTCTCTCTCTCTCTCTCTCTCTTTCTATCTATCTATCTATCTATCTATCTATCTATCTACCCATCAGTCCCTCTCTATCTGTCTATCCATCAGCCTCTCTCTATCTATCCATCAATCTCTCTACCTATCCATCTCTAATAATCTATCTACCCATTTATTCATTTATACACATGCACTTACATACACGTTCCCCCTCACCTGACTCCGACGGCGTTGCACCTGCGCACCATGTCGACGAACTCCTCCTCGGAGCCGGAGCGCGAGACGAGCTTGTACGAGACGGGTTGGTAGCGCTGCCACCACGGGTACGGGTACTCGGGCGGGTTCGTCAGGTGCTCGTTCGGGGGAGACACCTGTGGGCGGGAGGGAACAGCAGGGGGAATGTCGTTAGGTGTCATGGAGTCTCTCTCTTTCTCTTTCTCTCTTTCTTTCTTTCCTTCTCTCTTTCTTTCTTTTTTTTTTCTTCTCTCTTTCTTTCTTTCTTTCTTTCTTTCTTTCGTCAGGTGCTCGTTCGGGGGAGACACCTGGGGGCTAGGGAATGGACGCAGGGACGGAGAGAAGAAATGAAGGGAATAAAGGTAGGCAGTTGAATATATTTATATGACAGTGTACTTTATATATATATATATATATATATATATATATATATATATATATATATATGTGTGTGTGTGTGTGTGTGTGTGTGTGTGTGTGTGTGTGTGTATATATA
>NC_061841.1:16872657-16877657 GCF_019202785.1 Penaeus chinensis
GGAGAGAGGGAAGGGGTAGGGGGGAGGGAGGGAGGGAAAGGAAAAGGGGGTGGAATGGGGCAGGGGGAGAGAGGGAAGGGGTAGGGGGGAGGGAGGGACAGGAAAAGGGGGTGGAAAGGGGCAGGGGGAGGGAGGGAAGGGGTAGGGGTGGAAAGGGGCATGGGGAAGAGAGGGAAAGGAGAAGGGGGTAGAAAGGAGGAGGGAGGAAAAGGGTGAAGGGAAAAGGGAAAGGAGAGAGGAGGGAGGAAGGAGAAGGGATAGAAATGGGAAGGGGGAAGGGGTGGAAAGGGTATGGGGGAGAAAGAGTGGAAGGGAAGAGGAGGGAAGGGGAAGGGTAACTGTTAATTCTTGGATCTGATTGGCTGTTTGTTTGTTTGTTTTTTTATAGTGTATTGTCTTTTTCTTTTTTTTCTTCTTCAGTGGTGTTTTTAATGTTTTTTGTTCTTTTACACACTTTCTATGTCTGCCTCTCTCTCTCTCTCTCTCTCTCTCTCTCTCTCTCTCTCTCTCTCTCTCTCTGTCTCTCACTATCTCTCTCTCACTCACTCACTCACTCACTCACTCACTCATTCTCTCTCTCTCTCTCTCTCTCTCTCTCTCTCTCTCTCTCTCTCTCTCTCTCTCTCTCTCTCTCTCTCTCTCTCTCTCTCTCTCTCACGTATAAGACCAAAATCCAAAATTCTGCCCTCACGTATTGAGCTCCTGGTAGCCTGGACTGCCCGGGTTGCTGGAGGTCCATGCCAGGGGCGTTCCAGAGGCCGCTTGCCCGTTGTAGCTGCCTTGGCCCTGCTCGGCGCCCATCCAGTCGAGGCGGTTGTCCCCCTGGCGCCATGCGTTGTACTTGTTGTAGTGGCTGGAGGCGCCGAGGGAGGAGGGGGCGATGTCGATGGCACACGGGTCGGTGCTCACGTCGTTCGTGCAGCCTGAGGGAGGCCGAAGGGGGGCGGGGGTTGGGGGGGTCAGCGAGATTAAACCATCAGGATTTTTTTGTTTTGTTTTTTGTGTGTGTCATTGTGTTTGTGTTAAAGTGAGGTGTTAAGGTGATTTTTCTTTTCTTTTCTTGAAGGGAGGTTTACGTGTGTTAATACGAGGTGTTAAGTCATGTTTTTTTTTATTTCTTTCTTTCTCTCCGTTTTCTATCTGGGTGTATATGTGGTAGGGCGAGGTGTTACCCCATCGTAATATTACTTTTTTTGTGGGGGGGGAGGGGGCGAGGTGTATGAACGAAGTGTTAAGCTATCACGATTCTTACTTTCTATTTTCTTTCTTTCCGTATTTGTATATGTATGTGTTAGGGCGAGGTACTGTAATCAGCCTCTAACTTGTTTTGTTGTTTTCTAAGAACATTATGCGTGTGTGTGTGTGTGTGTGTGTGTGTGTGTGTGTGTGTGTGTGTGTGTGTGTGTGTGTGTGTGTGTGTGTGTGTGTGTGTGCGTGCGTGTGCGTGTGCGTGTGCGTGAAAAAGAGTATGTGTGCTGAGAAAAATTTAAGATTGTTAAAGTGTCTAAATTCTACATTTTTTATGTGCAAAGTCAGTTAGTTCATTATTGATCTTTGAACAAAACTCGTCCATCGCAATACCAAAGAGAAACACAATAATTATCTGAAGCATAATCTTAAAAAAGTAGACAAGGAAGACGAAAAAGAAGAGGGAGAAGAGAAAGAAAAAGATGAAGAAGAACAAGATAGAAGACGAAAAAGTAAAAGAAAAAGATGCCGAAAAAGAAGAAATAGAACAAAATAACAAAACGAAGAAAAACAAAAAGAGGAAGGAACAGAAGACGAAAAAAAAACAAGAAGAAGAAGAAACAGAAGACGTAAATTGAAAAGATGAAACATAAGAACAAGAACAAGAAAAAGAAGACCAAAGAATAATAAGAAAAAGAAAAGAAGAGAAACAAGAAGAAGAGTAAGAAGAAAAAGAAGAGACACAAGAAGCGTAAGAATAAAAAGATAAACAAGAAAACAGAAAAGAAGAAAACCAAGACAAAAAAAGATGAAAAATAACGAAAAGAAGAGAAACAAGAAGACGAGGAAACAGTGCCCCACCTGGCCTCTGCCCCGCGTCGATGCCCCCCCTGACGAAGAGATCTTGGCCGTCGTTGGTCTGCTTCTGGATGAAGACGACCGTGCGGTGAATGCCTTCGGTGATGCTGGGCTCGGTGGGGCCCTGGGTCGTGGTGGTCGTGGTGGTCGTCTGGTCTGTTGGGAGACGAAGAGGGAAAGGGTCTGAAAGTGTGTCGAGGTTTTCTAGTTATAGAGTTCTTTGTTTTCCTATCCACTCGCTATGTCTGTTTTCCCCCTTTTTTCTTTCTTTCTTTTTCTCATTTTTTTTATCTTGCTTTCTGTATCGCTTACGCTTTCTCTCGTTAAAAGGATTTTATCATCTATTTGTATCCTAGCAATAATATAAGCAGCTCCAAAGTCTCTAAAAGTAGCGTCAATCTCACCAGGGCCAGGCGTGGCGGTGACGACAGGCGGCTCAGAGCAATCGCATCCGACACAGATGGCGAAGACTGGTTCCTCTTCGTTAGTGATGGAGATGTGTACTGACCCGTCGCCGTTCACCGTCACATCTTGACATGACACGACGTCTTGGTACGTACCTGCCGGCATGCCTGTCTGGAAGGTCTGGTGTGGAGAAAAGTCATAAGTAAATACAATAAATATGTAAAAGGATATAGAACTAATCGTTTTAGATACCGGTTCCATCTTGTTTGTATACGACAAATTGTGGCTATGTATTTCGTGATTTTTTTTTATATTTGCAATTCAAGTCAAAGTAAGCTTTTCATAGGAAGACCAATGGCAAATGACCTTCGTAAACTATTCCTTACAAAAGAAAAAAAAAAGCGCAGAGAAAAGATGCTAATACCCATGACTGACCTGCGACACTGTACCGTACTTGACCATGGCGAAGAAGCCTTTGTCTCCGCGGGAAAATGCCACCACGTTGCCATCGCAGTAATAGTTCTCCCACCACGCGGTGTCCTTCACGGCGTTGCTGAACCTGACCTGAGTTTCAGACAAAAGACGATCGAGTCATTTTGTGGGTCATCCATTTTCCGTCTTTTTCAATGACACTGGGGGTAATAGGGTGAAGTCTCTAAATATTTGTTTCATTAACTCAATGCCGACGGGTATGTGTACGTGTGCGTGTATACCCACTGTGAGTTTACTTGTTTAATTGATTTTACCCATAGATGGCTACACTTGCACTAAATCACCAATGAGCCAATTACGAAAATATTTTACGTTATCTTATTTTGCTGTTACTAGTGTTTATAACATTATAATAATTATAATATTTATAATTAAAATAACACCATCGATATTCACAACACAAGTAAAAAATATATGTTCCCGCCAATTCAAGGAAAGGTGAAATCAGGTAAGGTCTACTAATTGACTCCTTTGTGGCTAAGCTCAAGCAGAGCCATCTATGTGCAGAGAGATATTTCACAAAAAGTATTAAAAAATGAGCACTGCCTTTTCCCAATTTTTTTTTATTAATTTTCCCCGGCGGCATTGGATTAGGGAAATCTGATTTTCTAAGAGTTGCTAACAAAATGTAAATTGTCGATAATGAAATCCCTTATCTCACTTACAACTCTTCCAAAAAAAATCGCAAAGGTTGTTTTAAATAACATTAACCTGAGCATTCACTGACGTCCATATCTTCTCATGAGTATTTAATGAGCAACGGAAATGAAACATAAGTAAATGACGTACCATTTTATAGATGGAAGCCCATCGATGCTCACACACCCAGCCGCCATCGCACTGGTTGTCACTGTTAATGACCACGTTGGCGGTGCTGAAAGGTAGGTCATTCATAAATAAGTTATTATCCATAAGTTGTAATTCTTAAGTTATTATCCATAAGTTGTAATTCTGAAGTTATTTTCCATAAGTTGTAATTCTTAAGTAGTTATCCATAAATTGTAATTCGTATGCTATTATCCATAAGTTGTAATTCTTAAGTAGTTATCCATAAGTTGTAGTTCGTACGTTATTATCCATATGTTGTAATTCGTACGTTATTATCCATATGTTGTAATTCTTAAGTTGTTATCCATAAGTTGTAATTCTTAAGTTGTTATCCATAAGTTGTAATTCTTAAGTTGTTATCCATAAGTTGTAATTCTTAATTTATTATTCATACGTAATCGTTCATAAGATGTTATCCACAAATTATTATCTACAGGCTGTTCATTATCCGTAAATCAAAGTAAGTTCTGTTTGCTAAGTGGACAGTCACTCTTTTTTCTGAACAGCTTTCAACTTTTAGATAGATAGATAACATTTCATCCTTTTGTCATATATTATCCCCTTGTAATTTTATCAAAAATAGGAATCAAAACATGATACATTAAAAAAACATAATATAAAGTATAATATATATACATATTTATTTACTTATACACATACAAACACACACACACACACACACACACACACACACACACACACACACACACACACCTCGTCATAACCCTTTTAATCCTCACCCGCTTCAAAATTCCATTCCCTCGTCACCTATTTTGACTTCTTCAAATTAAGAATCAAACCATTCAATAAAGAAA
Source organism: Penaeus chinensis (assembly GCF_019202785.1). NCBI lineage: Eukaryota > Metazoa > Arthropoda > Malacostraca > Decapoda > Penaeidae > Penaeus > Penaeus chinensis. The sequence continues at coordinate 16,877,244 of NC_061841.1, forward strand.
AATGCAAAAAAAAAAATATATGTATATATATATATATATATATATATATATATATATATATATATATATGGCCTTCTTCCGTCACCTTTCGATAAAGAAAAATGAAAAAAAAAATATATATATATATATATATATATATATATATATATATTCCCTTCCTGTGTCACCTATTTTGGCCTCGCATTTCCTCACCTTAACAGTTCAGCCGATGAGCACCTTATCAAAACATTATGCTCAGAAAAAACATATAGAAATAATAATTTAATTCTCTCGTCACCCATTCTGACCTTTCTCACTTCCTCACTTGTAACCGCTAAGACGAGGAGTACCTTATCAAATTAAGATTAAAAACATTCTACATATATATATATATATATATATATATATATTTTTTTTTTTTTTTTTTTTATATAT
>NC_061841.1:16882657-16885157 GCF_019202785.1 Penaeus chinensis
TATATACTTAGTGTAGTATTGTACTGATGAATTTGATACTGATGAAAACAACAAATGCGAACGCAACGAAGCGCACTCCGCCAGACTCGCGAGCCGGTCAGTCACCAGCAGCCCCGCACACGCACCTGGACGCCACAGTAGCCGGCGTGGGCGAGGAACCTCTCGCACTCGAGGGCGACGTCGGTCCACTTCCACTCGAACAGGTGCACGATGACCGTCTTCCCGTCGCACGCGGGGTTCTCGTAGCCGACGCCCGCGCGCCCGCCGCCCGCCCATAGCAACACCAACACCAAGCTGAGGAAAGGGGAATGGAAACGTTATACAGGGTTGGGTAAAGGGTGTGTGTGACAGAGAAGGAGAGAGGAAGAGAACGAGGGAGAGGAGACAAACAGAAAAGGGCATTTAAGCATTTGAATACCTTTCCCTCTTCGTAAACAGCAAGACAGCTGTAAATAGCGTTTGTGAGAAAAAAATGAAACAATGTATATGTGAGAGACTAAGTTTTTCAATAAAAATAATTCACATATTTTAAATTAAGACCTTTTGATACACATGTCTCGTCAGCCCGAGATCAAACAGAAAAATATATCTCTGACGATTGAATTACCTGTACAGTCCTGCCGAACCCATGATGCTGTGTCTGACTTTGAACGTGTACTACCTTCACTTTTTATATAGAGTCTCAGGGAACTCACGCAGCCTTATCTACGGTCGGTACAGTGGTGTTTATTTCGGTACATAGATATCTACAAAAATCACGGTAAAATGCTTATTTTTATTGCCTTTTTTTCTTTTCTGCCAAGACAGTTTTTTTTCTAGTGGTGTGTTCTGAGATAACAACATGAATTTATAGCTACAGTATGAATGAGAGAATATAAATTTGAGAAATTGTGTTGGAACGTTAATATGTTTATATAAATTTTTCATTTTCTGAAATGTGAACAATATGATGATGTTCATGTACGCGTAAAAATTAGCTGCCTGGTCAACAAATTATTAGATTATTATAAATCATTTAGTTTGTGTGATTATATATATATATATATATATATATATATACATATATATGAGTGTGTGTTTATGTATACTGTGTACATTTTTCCAACGTGTGTAAACATAGACACACACACACACACACACATATATATATATATATATATATATATATATATATATATATATATATATATATTTGCGCTATGTATGATTATGACAGGTATTCATATAGCTGTTCCTGTATTTTTATTCAATGTTATAAATGTATGCACGTACGTCCATATACGCCTTATCTCAAAGGTTGATAAGAACCTTACGTGAGAAATTCCCATGTTCGTCCTGAGGGACCGATAGACACATGCTATTTTTCCATGCTTGATGAGGAAAATGTTCATGACAGTTTCAAACGATTTCATTAGTTGCATAAAGAAGGGTATCAAGTTCTGCAATAACGGATGGCGGTGAACAATCCATTTTGGAAATCAGTTTACTTAACGAAATTGTAACTTGTCGAACTGACTAACTTTTGTCACGGCGTGGTCACGTGATGCAATGTGGTCACGTGATATTCCCACACGCTGTAAATAGATTCATATATTTTTTTCGGTGAAAAGGTGTAGATCTCGAAACGGTCATTGTAAATGAACCCAAAAATTAATAGTTTATAACCAGTAATAAAATTAATGAGGAAAGTTGGCTGTAGAAACGTAAAATTGCGAGTTATTTGGCCAGAATTATTAGTTTCAAATACTTCGCAGGAAACAAACTTTGATTTTCATTTAAATAACCATATGTACTTATTAATGAAGCAAAGCATATTTCCCCATCCTAATAACAGCATAGTTTTCATTGTCACAAACTAAGATCAGGTTGGTTAAATGGACATTATCCTATGACGGGATCGTGTATTCAGCGCTATATCGTTTTGGTCGAATTTGTTGACATGAAAGGGTTATCAACAAGTCAAGTACATCTTCTACGCCAATATCAATTTTGAGCTCTTTTTCGGCAGGGTATTATGGTACAAGATTCACCATTATTGATATCCTTAGGACAATCATTATCATTATCAGTTATATCATCACATTATATTCTTATCAGTGATTCAGGACTGATATGATTATCTCACGGGAAATGGTAAGGTCGTTGGGAAATCGTTAAGTTTGGGAAAGTACAAGATATAAACAGTCAATGAATGTTATATGAATGAAGTTGTAAAATAAGTGAAAATGAAATTCAAAGTCATAATTATAAAGAAAAGAAAAAATAGTAAAGGGCCAGGAAGAATGTAATTGCGACTCACTAGGATAGAAACTTACTAAGGGTACGTTTGGCTAGTCATACACATCGGGAACCACTCACACATATTCATATATATATATATATATATATATAGAGAGAGAGAGAGAGAGAGAGAGAGAGAGAGAGAGAGAGAGAGAGAGAGAGAGAGATAGAGAGAGAGAGAGAGAGAGAGAGAGAGAGAGAGAGAGAGAGAGAGAGAGAG
>NC_061841.1:16895157-16900157 GCF_019202785.1 Penaeus chinensis
TGAGGTTTCTGAGACTACTGTACCAAATACTGAGGTTCCTGAAACCACAGCACCTAACACGGAGGCTCCTGAAACCACAGCACCAAGTACTGAGGTTCCTGAAACCACAGCACCTAACACAGAGGTTCCTGAAACCACTTCACCAAATACAGAAGTTCCTGAAACCACAGCACCAAATACTGAGGTTCCTGAAACCACAGCACCTAACACAGAGGGTCCTGAAACCACAGCACCTAACACAGAGGTTCCTGAAACCACAGCACCAAATACTGAAGTTCCTGAAACCACAGCACCTAACACAGAGGTTCCTGAAACCACAGCACCTAACACAGAGGTTCCTGAAACCACTTCACCAAATACAGAAGTTCCTGAAACCACAGCACCAAATACTGAGGTTCCTGAAACCACAGCACCTAACACAGAGGGTCCTGAAACCACAGCACCAAATACTGAAGTTCCTGAAACCACAGCACCTAACACAGAGGCTCCTGAAACCACAGCACCAAATACTGAAGTTCCTGAAACCACAGCACCAAATACTGAAGTTCCTGAAACCACAGCACCTAACACAGAGGCTCCTGAAACCACAGCACCAAATACTGAAGTTCCTGAAACCACAGCACCTAACACAGAGGCTCCTGAAACCACAGCACCAAATACTGAAGTTCCTGAAACCACAGCACCTAACACAGAGGCTCCTGAAACCACAGCACCAAATACTGAAGTTCCTGAAACCACAGCACCTAACACAGAAGCTCCTGAAACCACAGCACCAAATACAGAAGTTACTGAAACCACAGCTCCAAATACTGAAGTTCCTGAAACCACAGCACCTAACACAGAGGCTCCTGAAACCACATCACCAAATACTGAAGTTACTGAAACCACAGCTCAAAATACTGAAGTTCCTGAAACCACAGCACCAAATACTGAAGTTCCTGAAACCACAGCACCAAATACTGAAGTTCCTGAAACCACAGCACCTAACACAGAGGCTCCTGAAACCACAGCACCAAAAACTGAAGTTCCTGAAACCACAGCATCTAACACAGAGGCTCCTGAAACCACAGCACCAAATACTGAAGTTCCTGAAACCACAGCACCAAATACTGAAGTTACTGAAACCACAGCTCCAAATACTGAAGTTCCTGAAACCACAGCACCTAACACAGAGGCTCCTGAAACCACAGCACCAAATACTGAAGTTCCTGAAACCACAGCACCTAACACAGAGGCTCCTGAAACCACAGCACCAAATACTGAAGTTCCTGAAACCACAGCACCTAACACAGAGGCTCCTGAAACCACAGCACCAAATACTGAAGTTCCTGAAACCACAGCACCTAACACAGAAGCTCCTGAAACCACAGCACCAAATACAGAAGTTACTGAAACCACAGCTCCAAATACTGAAGTTCCTGTAACCACAGCTCAAAATACCGAAGTTCCTGAAACCACAGCACCAAATACCGAAGTTACTGAAACCACAGCACCTAACACAGAGGTTCCTGAAACCACAGTACCAAATACTGAAGTTCCTGAAACCACAGCACCAAATACTGAAGTTCCTGAAACCACAGCACCTAACACAGAGGCTCCTGAAACCACAGCACCTAACACAGAGGCTCCTGAAACCACAGCACCTAACACAGAGGCTCCTGAAACCACAGCACCAAATACTGAAGTTCCTGAAACCACAGCACCTAACACAGAGGTTTCTGAGACCACAGCACCAAATACTGAGGTTCCTGAAACCACAGCACCTAACACAGAGATTCCTGAAACCACAGCACCAAATACTGAAGTTCCTGAAACCACAGCTCCAAATACTGAAGTTCCTGAAACCACAGCTCCAAATACTGAAGTTCCTGAAACCACAGCACCAAATACTGAAGTTCCTGAAACCACAGCACCAGATACTGAAGTTCCTGAAACCACAGCACCAAATACTGAAGTTCCTGAAACCACAGCACCAAATACTGAAGTTCCTGAAACCACAGCACCAAATACTGAAGTTCCTGAAACCACAGCACCAAATACTGAAGATCCTGAAACCACAGCACCTAACACAGAGGTTCCTGAAACCACAGCACCAAATACTGAATTTCCTGAAACCACAGCACCAAATACTGAGGTTCCTGAAACGACAGCACCAAATACTGAAGATCCTGAAACCACAGCACCTAACACAGAGGTTCCTGAAACCACAGCACCAAATACTAAAGTTCCTGAAACCACAGCACCAAATACTGAAGATCCTTTAACCCCAGCACCTAACACAGAGGTTCCTGAAACCACAGCACCAAATACTGAAGTTCCTGAAACCACAGCTCCAAATACTGAAGTTCCGGAAACCACAGCACCAAATACTGTAGCTCCTGAAACCACAGCACCAAATACTGAAGTTCCTGAAACCACAGCACCAAATACTGAAGTTCCTGAAACCACAGCACCAAATACTGAAGTTCCTGAAACCACAGCACCAAATACTGAAGTTCCTGAAACCACAGCACCTAACACAGAGGTTCCTGAAACCACAGCACAAAATACTGAATTTCCTGAAACCACAGCACCAAATACTGAAGATCCTGAAACCACAACACCTAACACAGAGGTTCCTGAAACCACAGCACCAAATACTGAAGTTCCTGAAACCACAGCTCCAAATACTGAAGTTCCTGAAACCACAGCACCAAATACTGAAGATCCTGAAACCACAGCTCCAAATACTGAAGTTCCTGAAACCACAGCTCCAAATACTGAAGTTCCTGAAACCACAGCACCTAACACAGAGGTTTCTGAAACCACAGAACCAAATACTGAAGTTACTGCAACCACAGTACCAAATACTGAAGTTCCTGAAACCACAGCACCAAATACTGAAGTTCCTGAAACCACAGCACCAAATACTGAAGTTCCTGAAACCACAGCACCAAATACTGAAGTTCCCGAAACCACAGCACCAAATACTGAAGTTCCTGAAACCACAGCACCAAATACTGAAGTTCCTGAAACCACAGCACCTAACACAGAGGTTCCTGAAACCACAGCACCTAACACAGAGGTTCCTGAAACCACAGAACCAAACACAGAGGCTCCTGAAACCATAGAGCCAAACACAGAGGTTCCTGAAACCACAGAACCAAACACAGAGGCTCCTGAAACCACGGGAACAAGCACAGAGGCTCCTGAAACCACAGAGCCAAACACAGAGGCTCCTGAAACCACAGAACCAAACACAGAGGCTCCTGAAACCACAGCACCAAACACAGAGGTTCCTGAAACCACAGAACCAAACACAGAGGCTCCTGAAACCACAGCACCAAACACAGAGGCTCCTGAAACCACAGAACCAAACACAGAGGCTCCTGAAACCACGGGAACAAGCACAGAGGCTCCTGAAAACACAGAGCCAAACACAGAGGCTCCTGAAACCACAGAACCAAACACAGAGGCTCCTGAAACCACAGCACCAAACACAGAGGCTCCTGAAACCACAGAACCAAACACAGAGGCTCCTGAAACCACAGAACCAAACACAGAGGTCCCTGAAACCACAGAACCAAACACAGAGGCTCCTGAAACCACAGCACCAAACACAGAGGTCCCTGAAACCACAGAACCAAACACAGAGGCTCCTGAAACCACAGCACCAAACACAGAGGCTCCTGAAACCACAGAGCCAAACACAGAGGCTCCTGAAACCACGGGAACAAGCACTGAGACGTCTGAAGCCACCGAAACCAGCACAGGCGCCGGCAACTCAGATGGCGAAGGATTCAAATGCCCCCAAACTACCAGCATTTACCCAACTTACTTACCTGACCCCAACAACTGTCGGTCCTTCTACATGTGCTCATCAGGGGTCCCTTACCTCATGGAATGCACTCATGGCACCTTCTTCGATAAGGAACGTGAGGTTTGCGACCACGAATCAGTGGTTGAGTGCAATGTTATATTAGAATGGGTTCCTCGTGTTGTTAGAGTGAACTAAGATTTTTAACGCGGTTTATAAATGGCTATATGAGAACTGGATGTGACTTATGGTACTATATTTGGTATTTATTAATTTTTTCCTCATCTTTTAGATTCTCTGTTACCCACTATTGAGTCACCCGTTTCTTTATATTCCTTCTGTTTCTCTGATTCTTTTGATCTCTCTATCCTTCTTTTTTATTGATTTGTATGTTTTTTCTTTTCCCTCTGGCACTTCTGTTACATAAACAATGTTATATAATCTTTAACACTTTCTGCTGATATATATACTCTATATCTATTTGATTCATAGATTTTGATCTGATGTACTTCACTTACTCATCTAGACACAAATCTCAGAAGAATTATATTAATTTATATTTTTCCTGTTGAATAAAGTATTTCTACATAATTTTTACTTCTAGACTCTTTATATGCCTTTGACTGTACCATTGCTGTTGTAGACATAACCTCTTCATTTTTCATTTTCTATTACTCTAGCTTTTATGAATGAATGTGAATGATATGCAAAGATTCATATATATGTAAACTTCAAACCACATTTATTTATAAAAATCCAGGCATCTATTTTTACTTTCAATATACTTTATAAAACTATGCAAAGCAAAGGATAAAAAGCAAAGGCTCAAGATATTGGTATTTTTATTAAAATAAGTTGTTGCAGTCCATCTCCTTAAAAAAAAAAAAAAAAAAAAAGTAACCAACCTGTCTCACTGACAGACTTGGTAATACCTTTTTCTCGTTTCAGTTTCATCTCCTTTAAATTACTTTGATTTATGCAAAAATAAGTTTTGTGCCACACATATTCAACAATGTATGTGCTACGAAAATATTTTCAATCTATCTTTGTCCCTCACAAAATACATCTAAGGCAACGATGATACATGGAAAGATGCAATGAGAACATGTTAAATATACTGCTTAAAAAAGGTATATGACTGCATTCGTGCAATGAAAAAAGAAAAAGAAAAAGAAAAAGCAAAAGAAAAAGAAAAAGAAAAAGA
>NC_061841.1:16905157-16910157 GCF_019202785.1 Penaeus chinensis
TCGTGCACTAACAGGAAATAAAATCACATTTACCAATCAGAACACAACCATCAGATCCAGGCTAAATACTGACACAATCTACAGTAATAGATAGCGGAACAAATATTCAAAGGCACTTTCCTTAACTAAAATGCAAATGAATTAAAAAATCATAGCATTTCAGTATTATGTTCAACTATCAAATTATTACTTTTAAAAATAGGATGAAAGATTTTAAAAAATAATAACCTAAAATAAAGTTATCAACTGCAAACAAAAAAATGTTGCAAATAGCAATCAAATTCCTCTCAGTGCTAAAGTAAAAAGAAAAAAAAAAAAAAGAAAAAAAAAGAAAAAAACATGCTTATTACATCCTTAAAATACATTACTCACTAAATCTCATTATTCCTACATAGAAAAATAAGTATGTGCATTTACTTTCATAAAACAATATCTAATTCACCTGCATTAACCTCATTTTAGATTGCGAATGAACTATTACAAAAATACAGCTTCCTCTATTTCATATTTCGTAAAAATGATAAACAGCACAATAATCTATGAGCTGAACTGAGTGCACAGCAATAGTAAGCTTTACCAAAATAATGATTTCTGTCACATTCATGGAAACAAAGAAAGCTTTCCATTATCATAAACTCATTTATCTATAAGCGCTCTTTATCACAAACCTCCAATACATTATATTCTATGGAATGGTCATCCAATTTTTTGCTTCTTTGTTTTGTTTTCTTACAATCCTGAAGCACAAATAAGAGCTGATTAAATTTTGCTTACAGCATTGGGTAAACATTTGTTTATTGCTGCAGTGATCACTCATCTCAGGATACGATTACTGTAAGAACTGGCATTTCATTAAAAAATAAACTGATCTGGAAACTAAAATAAATATAGATACATATATAGATATATATATATAAAGCACCCATAACACTGGTGATAATAGATTAATTATATATGCCTGCATAGCATATCAAATACACAATAAGATACAACTGAATAAAAGATATAAAATTTCAATGAATGCATGTTTAAAATGAATAAATCAATAAATCAAAATCATGACAACCTGATTTCTTTTTTTTTGGGAAAAATTTCCAACCAATCAATTTCTAAAACATAAAATATACAAATATATATATCATATCTTCTACACACTATTATGTATGAAGTGTAGCATATAATGGTGTCCCAATAGGAGGCCAGCTTAAGTCTTCATTCATATCACGAAGGACGATCTTGTATTTGTTCTTGGGTTCTCGCTTACAGGTTATCCACTGGAAACACTTCTTCAGGAAGCGGCTTCTCGCAATGAAATGCTGCAGAAGAGAAGAGTAACAAGGCTTATTCCCCACTTGGATATCATGACAAATTTGTAGAATTTCACCCTCTCTTTCTTCCTTCATCTCTTCCTTCTCTCTCTCTTCCTTACATCCTTTCCTCTTCCTTTTTCTCTCTCACTACTATCCACTCTCTATCCCATCCTTTTTACTCTCTCAAATCACATGCAAACTATAAAAACAATCAGTAGAAAAAAGTCAATTGATAATAATAATAATAACAATAATAATAATAACAACATTAAAGAAAAAAAAAAATTGACATCCCCTACCTCAGTCGACAGAGAAACCACAAAGTGCAGTGCAATCATGAGCAGCAGCGCCACACGGAACATCATAAGGTTGTTCTCAGGATCATATCTAATCCTCATGAGTTCCATCAGCCAAGACCAAGGGCAGAGCAGCATCATCAGGGTAATGACCGTCAACGAGACCAGAGACACCGTGAGCCAGACTGCAGGGAGGTCAGCATAGGTTGGTTTTAGAATTTTTCACAAGTTTCGTTCTTTATCTAAAACTGTAACCAGAACTGGTGGAGGCTATAGTATTTGAGTAATGAAAAATGTAGCGCAAGGTGTTAAACATGCAGGCTGAAGTTTGAAATTAATAAAATTCAATTTTCATTTGTAGTGTAATTGTAACATGAAAATACATTCAAAAAGAAGAATGATGAGAAAAGGTTATACAAGGAATATTTGTGAATCTAATTATTCATCTATAAAAGAGGGGCTTAAGAATGACCCACTGAGAAAAGATTTATGAAAATTACTCAATGACGAGGAAAATTACTTGCAACGTTTAAAGGACTGCCTTTTTTATTTGTCTCAAAAGAGAAGAAATACTGCAAACTGATGCTTATGAGAAAAAAAAAAAAAAACAAGTAGAAAACCTAGCAAGTTTCATTTTCGCAATAATAACAACAACATATAAATATAATTGGAAAATACAAGATAATAAATAAATGTCCATCAAAGATAGAAAGGTACATGAAAGACATAGAAAAACATCCATCCAAAAATTAATAAATTCATTAAAAAACAAAATACATAAAATAGATGATACTCACAGTTGGTATAAATGGGTTGCCTAAAAGGGTGGCCAGGTGAGTAAGCAATACAAAGAGTCAGGTACTGGAAGGCCGACACATAGAAAATGGTTCCTGTCTCCCAGCTCACAGTGTTGTCCTCTTCATCTCCTGGTGTTGGTTTGTTGGGCTCAAACCTTGGGGGAAAAATTGCCATTTCTAATTAATTTTCTCTTTTTACAGTTGCTGAAAAACTGTGTGAAAATATTTTTATTCCTTGGTTGTGAACATAGATGTATCTATTTTTTCCAGGATGAACTATGCTCAAATGCGGAGTAGTAAGTTACCATGTATATGCAGTCTGCTGTAAGCACTAAATAGCTGTTTTGCGATTTTACAATAATACTTCAGTATCATTATAAGAAAAAAAAAAAAAAAAAATCAATGATACTAGTCCAACTTACCAGGGTTGCTGCAGAAGGTAAAGATATGCAATGACTTGTGTAAGGATAACCAGTGCTATCTGCGACAAAACCGAGAACATGTTCACAGCTCCAAGCAGATTTCCAAGGGGTTTGTGTGCCACTAGCTCACTGAGGGAAATATAAAAAATGAGCAGACCATGAAAAAAGGAAATAAATTTATACATCCAAATCTACCATCATAATCTAATATAATTTTCCTATTCAATTCACAATCACCTAATTGTACTTAACCCTTTTCTCAAAAGACAAATTCTCAGTTGATGACTTACTGCCGAGCTCCTGTATATCCCATAAACACAGCAATGACAGTTACAATGAAGAGATCAATGTAGAGAAACTGAGGATCAGTCAGGTTGCTGTATGCCTATAGAAATAAAAGTTGGGGTGAGTAACATAACTGGGAAATAATTATCAATAAGTATATTCCTTTCAAAGTCCTCAACCATAAATATGTCACTCTTTTCTTATTGACCTCTAAGCATTTCTAACAAAGTCATCAAAATGTGACTTCCTGCAATATCCACATAGTAATCATCAGCCATCATGGGTTATAACAAAATACACACACATGTATGGGAACCGTATCCAAAAACCATACTTCCTCTAGTCACTTACGGTATACAGAATAAGAACCGAAACAAACTGGATGATGCTGTAGAGTGCCATGTATTTGAAGACAGAGAAATTAGTAGTAAGGGCACATCTCCCTTCACATATTACTTGAGGCACACACTGGATGTTGTCTGTGTGGGAGGTAAAGGGAGCAGCCACACTGGCTTCAGCTTCTGAGAGCGAGATTCCTACATGCGCAGTTTTTAGAGCCTGTAAGTGATAGAATGCAAAATGCAATAATTTTGTTGAAATAAAAAGACCTAAATTTGGACAAGTACTTTTTTCTGTGATACATCAAAATTCAGTGAAATAAATAACAAAATAATAAAATAAAACAAAATGAAATCAAATGAGGAGACCTTTCAAAACAGTGATAACCACATCTATTTGTAATGCAGTAATGTTGCACTACAATATCATTATTTAGGAATCTATACAGAAAAGCACTTACCCCACAATCATTAGCACCATCCCCACACATGCCCACAATGTAGTCAATTGCTTGCAACTCCTCCACAAGCTGGGCTTTCTGATCAGGTGACATCCTTGCAAACACTGTCCCCTTTGCAACAATTCTAGGAACAAGGTCAGGGAAATATTGGCACAACAATGCCCAGGCTTTTCCAGTCACAGCTAAGTGGTACTTCGGGGCACCATCTTCCACATTCATGCAAGTGTACTTCTGTGGAAATGTCATAAGGGTAAAATGATACAAGTAAAATAATAACAAAAAACATAATCTAACAATAATAATTATAATAATGATGATAATGATAATGATAACAATAACTAAATAATAATAATTACACTAATAACAATAATGATAATAATAATAATAACTAACTTACAAAATTAATTCACTGAACTCAATCAATCCCATCATTAACCCATCTCAAGCGCTCCTTTTTTCTTTTTCTTTACATATTCCACAAAACTATTATATCAAAAAGAGAGAGACAGACAATTATAACATTATCTAATTTCTCCTATTCCCCTATACCATTTTCTATGACTTCTCCCAACTCACATTGTCCACGTCATCCGAGTATTGTACCAGAATATCTGGTGTGTCAGCAGGTTCAAAGGTGAGAGAGGCGGGGTGCTCCGGACTGGGGGCAGTGACTTTGGCCAACAAGACGTGGTCCGTTTCTCCCACCATGCCGCAATCGCGTGCTACACTGATCCCCGTCAAAATGTTGTCTCCTGTATGTGCATGCATGTTAGGTGTGCTTGTGTCAGCTATTGCCTTTTATTAAGGGATTTGACTGAAAGAGTGCTAGGTTATTAGCAATTACATATTTTGAAATTATTAGCCATAATTCGCAGCACTACTACACTATAAGTAATGAATCTCACTAATGACTCAATTAACTAATATCATAACTGTACAACTTAACAGCAACTAAGAGCAATGTCATTCTATTAATGATTAATGGTAACAATACCAAATCACATTACAACAAGAATGAATTCACTTCATACAACTGCCTCACCTGTGACCATCACTGTTCTAATATTTGCAGCCCTCAGTTGTCGAATAAC
>NC_061841.1:16922657-16925157 GCF_019202785.1 Penaeus chinensis
CTCAAAATAACAACCCACCTGTCAGCATGCTCTCATTGACAATTGCATTACCAGAGATGAGAACAGCATCACAAGCCATGAGACAGCCTGTTCCAGGAATGACCAACACATCACCAGGAACCAAGTCTGTTGTGTTGATTTCTACTTCAACTGTTGAGATTGAAAGTAATAGAATTTAAAATCATATTTGTTTACACCTAGTTTGAATTAATGTTAATTACTTTACAATATTACAGGATAAAGTACTAAGTTATAGCAGTATTCAGTATTTCAATATAATTCACTACAATTATTTTTTCCTTTTTTTTTTTATTAATGTTAAAATTATGTATTTTCCATAATTGCTCATATAGTAACAGAGCAAAATCAGAAAAAAACACAAATGATTCTTGTATAACAACTCTGGTCACCATCAATTCATAAAAAATATATAGTTATGAAAATTGAGAACACAAAACAAAATAACACTAACCAGTGGTTTTCTCTATCGTGGATCTCAGCACTGTTGCAGTATTAGCATTTGATGCCTCCACCATATCATGTAGTGATTGACTTTGCTGAAATAACACAAAAAACAAATTATTAACATAATTCACCTGGAACAACCATATGTATCAACTTCTGACGAAAAAGAAATCAACAAAATCAGTTATTCCAAATACAGATACTCCTCCACTGGCAATGGCTCATGTCTCAAATAAAGCAGGAGTTGAAAATATTGCAAGGGAGAAAATACAATAAATATCCTTAACCTACTAAACAGCATAACTTAGCCTAGCCAACCTTAACCAGGCTTAGAACACCTATTCTAGCCTACATCTGTAAAATGAATCCCCAAAACACGAAATAAATGTCAAACACACTGCAAATTAGTTGTTTAACCCTTGTGATCATGTGACACACTGTCAGCTGTGCCTGACTGTAACAACCTAGTATTACAGGAGTGTATCATGCAATATATTACAATCTCAGTATAAGATGAAAATTCACTATTTTTGCTCTACTGAATTTGTATAACTTTCCCACCATCATCCAGTTGAAAAATCATGCAACAAGAATCATCTGCATAATTAGTAAATGACAGACAAACTGAAAAAGTGACTTAATATTATCAAATCTCAGTGACAAAATAGGAGAAAAGTCCTGAAATACAACAAAAGAGAAATAAGAAAACAACCAAAACAAGTCATAAATGGCTCACCTTGCGAGTCTCATAAAGCGAAACAGCAACAGAAAGGCATGAGACAAGGAAGATACAAGTAGCATAGAGGACATAATTGTCAAACGACCACAGGACGATGGAGGCAATTTGGAAGATGTAGAAAGGGTTCAGGACTTCTGTTACTAGGAGGTGGAAGTATGATTTGACCTCAACACTGATGCCATTACGACCATATAGCTGCTGCCTGTAATGAACAAATTTGTCTAAGTATTAATTGAATAAAGTAATTCTTTCAGTATAACCCAAGTCACAGAAGACAAAGTATACCAATATATATGCAAATATATACTTACGTATGTGTATATATATTATATTTGAAAATGTCTATGTGTGTGTATGTTTATCTAAACGTATATGTATATGAATCAAAATAAATAAACTTTCTTATGTTTAGAGAATTCCTAAAATATTTGCTAATTTCAAAAACAATTTGTTAAATTTATCAGACCTACTGCTATTTCAAGGCAACATTTTGAAATTATCAAAATCCCAATTTAGGATTCCAATATCATCAAAACCACCTCTGCTCTCCCATTTGCCCCAAGTAATAACAATTACCATCTTAACTTTACACTAGAATTACTACACTTAATCAAACTCATTAACTCACAACTCACCTTAACATTTGCTCCTCAACAGTATATCCCCTGAAGTCATTAAGTAGTGAGCTTATCGTTGTGTTACTATCACAGCCATAGAGCCTCTCAAAGGAGAGTTTGCCTGGGATCCACATGTACTTGATATGTTGAAAGATAAAGTATCTTATAATTCTGAAAAATCAAGATGAGTGCATTAGGATCACATAAATAATTACTGTCCTAAGCTTATCTCCATTTCTTGCATTTGTTAACATGTGATAAAATATACTGAACATGACAGAGCTGGTTTAAGCTAAAATAAAAAAAAAAATATTTATCAATAACCCCATTACTAAATTTAATGGCATTACAACTAAAATTCTCACATAAAGCAAGTAGCCTATGAATGATATGCAAAGAATACTACGAATCCATCTTCAAAATAATAATAATGATGATGATGATGATGACGATGACGATGACGATGACGATGATGATGACGATGACGATGACGATGACGATGACGATGACGATGACGATGACGATGACAATAACAATAACAATAACAATGACGATAATAATGATGATGATGATGACAATGATGATGACAATGATGATAACGATAACAATACCTGAATTAAAACACAGCCACACTACCCACCTGTGTCTTGGCTGTGTGAGATGTGTGGAATCTGAAGCT
>NC_061841.1:16940157-16945157 GCF_019202785.1 Penaeus chinensis
AAATTGTCTTGGCTAAAAGCAAAGAGTACAGGGTAAAAGCATTCTCATTTTCATTTTTCACTAAACAGCTGACTACATGTCCTGCCCTGTGTGTTGCTCAGTACAGCACAAGGCAAATACATCATTAAGGTTAATGCTGCATCTAGAAGTTGGCTATTAAATCCAAACTAGGCATACTTTCTCCCAGTCCAAATGGATGACACCACTAAGCAAGCACTCTGGACACTACTTATAAAGGGTTTACTGCCATGACTGACTGAATTTGTGCATTCATGTCAGGGTAACAATGCTTGCACATGAAAATATAAATAACAACTGGGTTTTCTTGTGAATAAGGTATAAGACCACAGTGCAAGAGAGACTGGCCATGAGCTTGCAGAGAATGGCAGTCATGATGAGGATGTGTAATTTTTGAAAAGCACAAAATTTATTTGCAAATACCATTTCTAAAACTGAACTGAGATATAAAACACATATTTTCAAAATAAAGTATGAAAAACTATGATAATTTCTCAATCTCAAACCTGATTTGTAAACATGATAAAATATAACAATGAAATATATTTTGACACCAAATATGTAAATATAGGTAAGTACGAGCTAGAATCATCTGATTTAGGTGATTTCTGAGAATTTGAAAAACAAACACAATCAGATATGAAAACTTCAACAATTTGGACAACAGAGCTAGAAATAATCCACAACTAAGTATCTTTCACTAAATGCTTTTTGTTACTCTGTACATTATAAAAGTAAGCCTCTTACATGTAATTTACAATACATCAATAAGAAAAGGTGCAAACTCACTACCAGACATTTCACTGACAAGAAAGCAGCAAGAATGTGCTTCCCCTTCAAAAGAAAAAAATCATGACCCAAGTTCTTATTCAAATTTGCCATCACAAGGCATGTCCATATTACCAACAAGGATATTAGATAATGCATGACATTGCTTATCACAGGACTCCCTGAACAGTGTTAATAATGTTACACTGTCATTTAAACACTGTCTGACATATACTTCAAGAAAACAAGTTAGTGTATGTAGAAACAAATAAGTAGCTTATCAAATAAAAGACCAATAATTATTTGACTTAGTCATGGTTTGTCACAAGGAAATGACATCATCTGTACGAATGTCCAACTAATCTAGTCTTTTACATTACCCTTAAAATTAATATTTCTCAAATCTTTACTACTAGAAGGCATAAAGTCCTAAAAACAATTATATTAACAATTCATTATTAACATGCACTACAATAAGTTCTACCACGAAATTAAATTTGTCATCTACTACAAAGAAAATAAAGCAGGTACAGATGCATTAAGCAAGGGCAAAATGATAATGATATTCTTGGAGAGGAGGAAATGTTTAAAGTCATCGGTACAAGAAATAACAGAAACGAATGGCAGCGACACAAATAAAAGGGAAAGAGATCATGGAAAGCACTGCTCACAGCCTAATTCCAGTTGGTGCTTCCGAGTTTCAGCTTTTATCTTGCCATGCATACTGAGGCGAAGACAATGTTCCCCAGAGGTTGCTGTGGCGCAGAAGGGCACACCTAGTCACAGCAACTTAGTGTTAAATAAATTTTGTGATGTGGAGTTGCAGACTTAATCTCTAGCAAGCACATCTTTGTTTGTGTTAGTTAGGTTCTCAGGCAGGCAGAGATGGCATGCTGTAAGGCTGGAAGGCAGGCAGGGCTTGTAAACAAAAGAAATGGGATTATAGTTATGTAGATAAGAGATTTAATGATGTACACTGCATGAACTTGGGTAAGAGGGTAAGAGAGAAAAAAGAGAAAAAAGAGAAAAAAGAGAAAAAAGAGAAAAAAGAAAAAAAGTTTCCCATCAACTGTGTTTCAGTTATGATATACTATATAAGGTATCATATCACACCATGTTACTTAACCCATTGCTGACAGGTATATGTACTGTCAATACAATTTTTTTTTGTGTGAATTTTGTTTGTATAGAGATAGCTCTACGAGTACTAAGCCACCAATGAGCCAATTAGTATGCCAATACAACCTTACCTGATTTCCCCTTTCCTCAAGTTTTCAGGATTTTTTTTCTAGCATTTTTCATATCAATATAGACATTAAGATTATCATAATGTTATCTACCGCATTTATATCAATAACAAATCAAAAAGGATCTTTTGGAAAATCAAGGAAAAAGACAAACTGGTGAATAACTAGAACTAGTAACTGACTACTAGGTGATTGAGCATTTGTAGAGCTATTTACGTGAAAAGACCATTAATAAACAAAAAAACACAATAGATATTGCATGTTTTCTTGCCATCTTGACGTCAATTAATTAATCATGCCAAGACATACATATAACAGATATTTACAAACATATGTATAATATGCTAAACATACACATACATGCAAGCATATAAACATGCACATCACAAATTAAAATATACCTTTGGACATAACTACAAAGAAATGCTATTTATTCATATCTAATTCTTCATAAATGCTTCTGTAAAATCTGTTTATCAAATATCATTTGACTCAGGATATCAATAGTCTTTCTTCACACACAACAATAAAAAAAGAGTAATGACAGCAATGCATTAAAAGCTAAATAAAATATTCATGTACGTTCTATAACCCCAAATATTTTAGCACAAGTCCTTCACCCAGCATAATACACAATCAATAAGCAAATGAATAATGAGGGCATGACTAGTGAATAAAAAGTGTAAAATTATGACCCCATAAAAACTGTATATTTAAAGAGTACTGTAACTTATTAGATGAAATTATTTTAGAGTGAGTGATTAAGACCCTGACTATTTGTTGCAACCTACACGTGTAGTATGAGGCTATGGTTCTTTTGTATTGGACTTATCTTATTACTATCATTGTCATTATAATCATTATTTTTATAATCATTACTATTATAATCATTATTTTTATAATCATTACTATTATAATTATCACTATTACTATTGTTAACATTATCTTTATTATTATAACTATCATGATGATTATCATTATTATCATTATCATCATCACCATATGATCAACATTATTAATGGTAATGACAATTTGAAGCTACCACTGGGAAAAATTACATGTATTGCATATAAGCAAAGGTGCTAGTATTGGTAATAAGTAGGTCAAAGTTAGAAATTAGTCAGTAATAGTATACGGTTACTTGGTATAATCAGTTGTTAACAGTCTAAGTCAGCTACGAAGCTTAAAAGTCTTGCTCTTTTCTTCTCTACATTTCACATATAACTTAAATTGTTCATCTTTGTTCTTACCATCTTGTTGAAATGAACAATAACTATTAAAAAGGGTGGTTGTTTTTTGTATTTCCTTCCAAAGAACTTATTGTTTTTCTATAACAAGAATGATGTAGAAACATGTATTGTTAATGGATTCCTGGTTGAGGGATGTACCTAATGGTTCCAAATGTATCTTTTATAATAATGAATGATCATCAATCGTTACTGTAAATAGCATTTGAGAGCGAAGGACACATAGAATATTGTCCTATTTAACTTCAAAACAGAGACACTGAAATAAACACTTCTTAATTTACTAACAAAATCTGTAATATTTTTCATCACAAATTGAATGTTCAAGTTTTTTGGTACAGAAATATATTATTCACTGTAATAATCTAGTAATACATTTTTGCTTATAGACATTTATAAATAGATAATGAATTCAACTACAGACAATAACTGATGAAATTACCAACAACATGACAAACATCATAAAGTTTGACTAAGGCAGTTCAGAGCCAGTTTTTGTGTTGCAGAGGCATGTGTACGATTGTATTGCCTAGGTGATTCATTATTAAGCAAGCAATCAGTCTATACTTTATCCTGCTAGAAAATAGCAGGAGTATATTTGGTGACCTTAACATAGCAATGCCTTCAGGCATGAATACAGCTGTCATTGATGTGTACAGGGTACAACATATAGCTGCAAACACTAACAAAATCTTGTAGTTAACAGTTGATTCTATAAATGGCATTCCATTTATACAATTTCTCCCCCTCCCATTCAAATGTCTGAGTTCCCATGGGTAGTCCAACCCTGTCAAATGGCAATGAGGGTGCAAAGGTTGACTCTGAAACCCGTTGTATGCAGAGAGAGTGAACTTAAGATTCATTCAGACTTATCAAACTATGCAAGAAGCTCTAATTCTTGTCAGTATTGTATGGTTGTGGATGCTATCATAGGCAGGTTAACATTATAAGCCTTCTATTACAGATCTCAGTAATTTTCAAGTGGAATAGAATAGAACAGAGACAACAAAATTATGATACAGTACTGATTTTTTCAAGTAAGTAACTTGATCTAAATTTATAAATCTGCATTTCAAACAGTTGTCAATGATGCCCTTTTTATCAGCATTCTTGTAAGTGCTTTTTGTCTAGCCAAAAATGGCATAATTGCAAGATCTTATATTGTCCTCACTACATCTACAAATTTGACAATATCAAAAAGTAATGCTTCTTTTATTCACTACAGCCCAAGTGTTATATAAAATCAAAGCATTTATTATTTGAATGAACAGGTTATTATATCAATAAGCACGTCTATCTTATGGCATTTTGTAAACAACCCACCAGAGAAGTGTTTTTGTTGTCAATGAACATAATATCAAAACACGATAAACTGTCACGGTACAAACACAACACAAATCCTGAACACTGACAATTCACAACCTACAATCACAAATATGAATTTAATTCGTCTGTTCCATTCTGCTGCACTTAACAACCACTTAAAAGTCGTTAATAATAACGAAGTGAACCAAACCTCTTGGTAACGTATAATTTTCACTCACACAGGATAACCCCACAGCAAAACAAAAACAACTAAACTTCAACCCTGAATTTCGCTTAGTTGCTCAGGCACATCACAAATGCCCTCTTTTCAAACTTTATTTCCCTTTTATTCTTAATCAAAACTAAACCAAAGACCACATTACCACCAGCATCTTAAATCTTGCAGCAAGACATG
>NC_061841.1:16952657-16957657 GCF_019202785.1 Penaeus chinensis
TGATGATGATAATAAGAACAACAGTAATAGTAGTAGTAGTAGTAGTAATGATAATGATAATGATAATAATAATAATAATAAAAATAATGATAATAATTATTATTATAATAATGAAAATAGTAATTATAATAATGATGATGATGCTAACAACAATAATAATAATAATAATAATAATAATAATAATAATAATAATAATAATAATAATAATGATGATGATAACAGTAACAAAAATTATTATCACTAATCATCAAATTAGGATAATGATAATGATATTCAAAATAATAATAATAATAAAAATTATAATAATAATGATAATAATAATAATAATAATAATAATAATAATAATAATAATAATAACAATAATAATAATAATAATAATCGTAATAATAATGATAATAATAATAGTAAAAGAACAACAACAACAAAATAATGATAATAATAATGATAATAATAATAATTAAATAATCAAATCAGTTGAGATCAGTCGCCCTGAGCGTCTGAGAGTAATGACCAAACAATGGATTTATACCTTGGCGTGTGTGTGTGTGTGTGTGTGTGTGTGTGTGTGTGTGTGTGTGTGTGTGTGTGTGTGTGTGTGTGTGTGTGTGTGTGTGTGTGTGTGTGTGTGTGAGAGAGTATCTATGTTTATATAAACAGACACACGCACGCGCGCAAGCATACATGAGCAACTGGCAAGGCATGTGCGTGCTCCGCCTCGCATTTGCCTGTCCGCACTCGAGCCTGCTGTGCTGCAGCGAATCTACGTGCACTTCTACACTAGTGGTTCACAAACTTTTTCTGGTCGTTACCCACTTTTCCTACAGGATCCGTGCCCATGGTCCACCGCCAAGGATAGCTACAGTGACTGTCTCCAATCCTACACTCATTAAGTCCACATAAAAAAACACTATCAAGTCCTGTAATTTTATTGAAGAAATTTGTTTACCTTTGTTGAAATAGTACTAAAACAGCTACATAATGCACATAAAAATGCCCATACTTATAATAATAGAAAAAATGGCATTATTTCGAAAAGCTGGTTCAACAATCAACAAACAAAACAAAACAAAATAAAACATAACATAGCTGCACGGCCCCCAGTTTCGGAACCACTGCCTGTACGTCTTCTAAATTTATGTTCACGCGCGCATGTGGCAGTGTTCCTCCTCCCCCGCCTCGCCCGTGCAAGATCGAGCCATCAGCACCCGTCCTGTGCGCCGCTTTCTTGGAGAACTACGAGGCGATCGTTCTCTCTCTTTGTAGAAATGCTATAATCGTTGGTCATTTAAAGCCTCGTGTATTTGCGCCTCGTTAACAATGCAGGCAATGTATTCCAACCCAGTGATGGTCTCAGTTGCAGTGAATTGCTTGATGCTTCCTGTTATTTATATTTTGATGTATGTAAATCATTTCCTGTTATGAACATTCGCCGCACTATGTTTATCATAGTTTGCATTAAGTATACAATCGTCTTTAAGCAACTTGTTTTTGAAGATTTTTTCCTTAATAAAAGTATAACAGTATAAACTTTTTTGTTTTTTTAGGCACCTATACCTCTTTGATATCTACATTTAAAGGATAAAGAAAACATATAACCTATTCCTTCTAAACTGCAATAACGCCTCCAGACTTGATCCACAACAGCTGCGAGATAAGCTGTTATCTCGTGGTGACAAATTACCTCTAGCCTAGTGCCTAACCTTTTGATTACGTTTAAAGACTGTCGTGTACATACAGTAGGATGTCACTGCTGGGCATTACCTAGGGGAAGGGAAGGGCGACTTACAAAGGTGCCAGTCATATCTTTTTAAGTTTTTCCTAAACGGTATGCAAAATTAATAGGAATATATATATACATATTATGTACATATATATGTATATTTTATATATATATATATATATATATATATAAACTCAATCTGTTGTGAATTGTTTTCCTATTATATTTTTTTCCGTGGCTGGAAACAGTTTTGAATGCCTAGAATAATTTGAAGGAAAACAATCACGTAATCTCACCCCCCCCTCTCCCATAAGGGGCACATGAGAAGTGTAAATGTACTTTTATGGCTGAGTTCGACCTACAGTAATATAGCCACCTCTTGGTAGATGACCGGCTCATAGAAAACGTTGTGGAAGAGGGCTAACTACGGCAATTTATGCTGTACCCAAGGTCTTCATATATTTGTCGTGGTTTAATTGCGCGCGTGCGCGCGTGGGTGTGTGTGTTTGTGTGTGTGTGTGTGTGTGTGTGTGTGTGTGTGTGTGTGTGTGTGTGTGAGTGTTCCATGGCTATTTTAACGGCATAAATGCTAGTTAGCCGAAGGGGAGGTATTCCTAACTAAACCTCAAGACTCAGGGGCTCCAAGACACGCAAACAAGCATTCCGCGAGATATCCAAACTTTCCAATTTAGTTTACTTTAATTTCGTTTAGACCTAATCAGGGCTTTATATACCATTAGTCAAGCCTGTCTGTCAGCTCCTCATTTATTTCCAGCGGTACAACTGAGTGCTCTTTGACATTTATTACTTAACTGACCAATGTGGCCTATCCAAGAATTTCAGCAAAATTTTGAACAAGTGTCGGGTAATTGTCTAGAGTTAGTTTGATGTTCGGTGATGATGTGAAAAAAACTACTCCAATATTCTTTCTAGAGGAAAACTTAAAACCTCTCTGGAGTCTCCAGTTATGAATCATATGCAGTGTCAGTTGGATGCGATTTTTCGAAAATTCACCAATACTGCTGGAATGCAATAATACATAATCGTCAACGTACAGTAAGCATTTAAGATTCCGCGGGGGAAGATGGGAAAATGTTGGTCATAACCAAAGATAATGTTAGTGACAAGACATCTCCTTGTTGGACCCCGTTTGTCTTGACAAAAATGCACGGAAAAATTATATTGTCAGAGAACGATCTGAACAAGAAAGTCCTGTCAGAAATAAAGTTTTGAATTAAACAAGTCAAGTTTCCACGGAATCCAAGAGCATAAAGTTTTCTGAGTAGGCCATATCGCTAAGTCATGTCATATGCATATGATTTTCTTGTTTTACCAATTGATCAAGAGTTTGGCGTCCCTTTCATAAGCCGCACTGCTCGTCAACTAGGAAATTTCTATTAGAAAATGCATATGAAAACGCCTACTGTTAACAATTCGTCCCATGCTTTTGCAGAAGCAACTTCTCAACGTATTTGGGGTAAGAGATGGCGGATCTGGGATGTCCCCCTCTTTTCAATATGTGAATGACGTGGGCGAAGTGCCATTAGTCTGTAAAAGACTGGTATTTCCGAATTCCATTGTACTTCTTCATCATGGCGTCATGATTAAGATGCTTTATCACACAGAAGTCTCATCGGGGACAGACGTTCTTCTACAGGCTTCTAGGCCTCGGACAAGCTCATCCATTGTTAGATTTTGGTTGTAATCAAAGTCCTGTATAGGTTGCAGCTCAGCCGGTTCCTTGGTAGTCAGGAATGCGGGATGGTAATTTTTCATATATATATATATATATATATGAGTAAAAAGACAGGGAGTAATATGAGCAACACTATTTTTGGAACTTATTTCAGCATCATTTACGTATTCTTAAACAAATTGCCCTTATCCATACGTATCTAACACGTCCATATATTGTTTACGCCTAGGAAAGTCAGAAAAGACACAGTACAACCTTTGGTGTAGCTCTTCAGAGAGGGGGGGACGTGACACCGTTAATATTAATAATAGCAATGATAATATAAACGACATTGAATAATAATAATACTAACAAAAGTAATAATGATACTTCTACTACTATTGATAATAATGATGATGACAATTACAGTAATGTATTTCCCCTTCATATCCTCTTGGTGCAAGGATAACAATGTCGTTTATCCCTGTAAATGTCAAGATAATTCAAGTTTCCAAAGATGTGGTCCCTAAGTTTCAAATTATTATTATTATTATTATTATTATTATTATTATTATTATTATTATCATTATTTTGCGAGAGACGACAACAATTATTGGTAGGTCCTACAACATATTTAACTGACACATAAACAGCAATGCACTACTAATTCGCCAATCCCATTAACTGAGTGTCAGAAAGATGCTAACTGAATCCCCATTCGTGAAACTATATAAAATGAGCAAGTGGCACCTTAGCATTGTGATATCCTGTGAAATTTTAAGCTCGTTTGACCAAATCAAGGCGTTCGCAGTCTGGGTAAATTTCGGGGAAAGTTAAAGGTTTCATCGGCGTGCCTTCAGGTCTGCGATGGAGGCTCATCTTGGACCTCGTTTGTCTAGCTTCGTTTGTTTCCTTGGCTTCTGGATCTCTCAGCGTAAGTGGAACTTGGGTTTATCCGATATATTTTTTTTTTTTTTTTATGTATTCGGTTGAATTTTGAGGAAAATCTGCTAGGTTTTGAATTCTCAATTAAAGACAGACCTTCTAGTTGAAACACATCATCGACAGAGTAACGTATTACCTGTAGCATTCTGTTGATAATACGCTTAAACAAACCTGTGTTCGTGTGAATATGTCTTTAAAAATCATCGAAACAAAAATAAAATACCACGGAAGAGTTAGAACCACTGCTTGTAGCCATCCTTGGGCTAAAGAATGGTCTTTATTGTACAGGGTATAACGAAAACTTAAATCTGCTGCTCATTGTTGTGATTGAAGAGTTACAGTTTCCGCTTCCTTTTACAATCTACATATATATTGTTTAAATTTTTTCCCCATTAGTTGGGTTTAGAGGATTGGCTCCGAAAGCATTATCGCATCTAATCCACAAATTAAAATCGATCCTTCTTGTAAATATTCAATAGGTAGTTTTTTTAATACACGCAACAGTGAACAGTGATCTAACAAACGTGAGCATCTAATTTCATAAACAGTTATCAATAATGCTAAATAAAAAAAAATAACATCGACACTCATTTGTCTTTTTTTACGCTTTCGTTTGAAAGGCTTTTCAAAATTCTCTCCATTTCCGGTCGATTCCCTTCT
>NC_061841.1:16960157-16962657 GCF_019202785.1 Penaeus chinensis
ACACATATATATTTATTGATTTATGAACAAATATATATATATGTGTATATACATATGTATATATATATATGTATGTATATATATATACATTTAGTCCGTAGAGACTAAATAAAGTGATGATACTAGGTCCTATATAACAAAGATAAACTGCAGCCTTATAATGCAAACAAGAACTGCATAGTCAGTCTCGAGGGGATGCGGTCCTTGCAACAATCCTAGCGTATTTTGGCAAGATAGAGTCAAGGAGATCTAGAAGCTCAAGCTTACTAAGCTATTGATTGTTATTACCTTGCAAAATCCAGGGAGACTGTACGCTAAAACTGACTGTGATCTGCCATTCTAGACAGAAAAGGTGGCGTAAGAATGTGTGAAAAATATTTAGGCTTTTGGCCCAATGCCGCCGGGGAAATTAATAAAATATTGGGAAAATGCTGTGCTCATGTTTTAATATATTTTTATGTGAAATGTCTCTGCACATAGTTGGCTCAGCTAGTGTTTAAGGATAATGGAGTCAATTAGTTGATCTTGTGACCTTAGCTGATTTGAATTGGCGGGATTTTTTTTTTATTAGTGCAATGAATATCGATGGTGTTATTTTGCTTATAGACATAATAATTACAGTAATGTTATAAACATTAGTAACAACAAAATAGACGGGCGAGACAGACAGTACACGTAATTGGCTCATTGGTGACTTAGTACAAGTGTAGCCATCTATGTGTAAAATAATCAAACAAGTAAACTCACAGTAGGCATGGCATACACGTACACGTCATTCCCGTCGGCATTGGGTTAAGGTCTTATGAATACATAAGCACATAGCTACATATATATGTACACTTACACAAACGTATATATACACCCACGTATGGATGTGTGTATATCATACCTGTTTTAGCATGTTATTATTTACGCATAGTCTTATCATCTCATAAATTGCGAAAATTTAGCAACACGTTATCCAGCAAAAGCCATTACATACTACAGCCAAAATTCCCGACAGTCACTCAAGTAACGTTTAGATTCGCGGGTGTGATAATTCGAATTCCCGTTATTTTTGTCCATTTTTATAAATACAGATAGCGGGACTCTTCAGTTTTGTTTTATTTTCTTCAGATCAATATAAAGAACCGTTTGGTGTCAAAAATGCATTGAAGTTACACAAATCGTAAATGAACTTGCCTGCTTAAATTCGAAACTGCAAACTGCTCGAATGCTCTCCATAAATTTTGATAAATATTTCTGTATATTGATTTATCAACATGAAATATTTTCTAATTTATGTAGACATTTACAGATTATGAGGGAGAAGAGAGTCAATTCAAGATTCAAAAATCAGTAAGTGAAGGAAAACGGACATGTTAATCATAGACCGCAGTGAGTAAAGCCGCGGTCAATCCGCTCCTTCCTACCAGCTGGTCCCATGCTAAACCGGTACCCCGTCCCACGTTCTAGTCCCGTGACACCGAAGGGCTATTAACACTACCTCGCCGACGCCTCTTGTAAACATGACGATCATAGTGCTCTCGAGGGAAGGAACGCTTACTGGATGTACGCCATTTTTTTTTTTTTTTTTTTTGTCTTTTTTTTCGCATGCTGTATTGTCCTTTAAAAGGTCGAAGTGTAAAAGAAAGCAACTAACACGATCGTGGGTTAGACAGTAGTTTGGCTGGAAAGACCGAAATGTGTGTAATAATAAATTGTAGATGTCTGCTAATATCAGTCACCTTCATCCTTTTCAGCACCCTGCTTTTGTGGTTGTGCTTTATATTTCATAATTCCTCCATGGCCCTAATAGTGTCAACGAGGGGGTAAAATACTTTGCGCCAATTGTGTTCCATAAAACATGTTGAAATTAGAAAATAAATATGACTATTCATACTTTCATGCAAAAACTATAAAATAGAGAAGGCATCTATATTAACCACCATTTCAGATATGAATGAAGTGATATGGTAATTGTTATGTCATAGTTTTGTTTTGATTATGCGGGGGTTAATGAATATCGAGGGACAAAGACCGACGCAGCAGTCCTCTCCCGGTCCCTAGTTATGAAACGATCATCCCCGACGGAGAGATAGGGCGGGGCAAAATCCCCCACATATCTCTGGGTCCCTCTATATCAGGGAGAGTGTGACCGCGGCCTTAGAGATCTTCACTCCGCGGTCCCCATATCTACCATTCACCACTTGAAACAAAATGAGTCAAATTTACTCCTCTTATTAAGGTCTAGATCAGAGATTCTTAACATGAGGCCCATGAAGCACTAGGGGATCCATGGATGGATTGTAGGGGAGCTGTGAGGATCAGATAAGTATTAACAATACGTTTTGCAGGAGTGTGTTTTTAGATTGTTAACTCTAAAGTTTGATAATTTGATAATGTATGCATGAGGCCATTAAATCTCAATAAATAGATTATTGTAAACACATTGCATGCAAAGTTATGTTAATGTGAATATATTTTGTGAAGGGGGTCTATAGATTCTTAAGAGGTCTGT
>NC_061841.1:16967657-16972657 GCF_019202785.1 Penaeus chinensis
TAGGAATAAAAGTGATAGCGATAACGGTAATTAAGATAACATTAACAAAAATAGCAATGGAAGGAGCATTGAGAAACATCGTCCCAGTAGAGATCAAAGTGTCGGCATTTACCTCCTGGAATCGAAGACAGGTGTGGATTTTATGAATACCATCGCGTACCAATAAAATAAATAACACCAAGAAAGGAGGCACTAAACTTAGAAAAAGCAGTCCACCGATTCTATTAATTATCATACATCATACAACCGTGCCAGCTACCCCGATATTTCAAAAGAAATAGAAAATCCGACAATATTCATTACAATAGCATATACCATTATTAGTGTTATCAGTAATGCACAAAAGACTTCATTATGATCAAAACTAAAGTTGAGAGGAAGCAAATACAACCTTGCCAGCCATAAGATTATCCCCAGTGCAAAGCAGTGTTTCTTGTTGATTTAATCCTACATTGTTAGTTTCAACTTTCTGCTACCATCATGATATTTGTAAATGGTATTCCATAATTGTTCTGTGGCTCACACTCTGTTCTCCAGGGCGTAAATAATGTCTGAAGTGAGCTCCGTTTCTTGAGCGTGTTCGAAGTGGGTGTGCTTGCATTCCTTGATCAAATGAA
The DNA here is from genome assembly GCF_019202785.1 of Penaeus chinensis. Taxonomy (NCBI): domain Eukaryota; kingdom Metazoa; phylum Arthropoda; class Malacostraca; order Decapoda; family Penaeidae; genus Penaeus; species Penaeus chinensis. The sequence goes on from NC_061841.1 coordinate 16,968,275, forward strand.
CGTTTGTCTGAATGATCTTAAAAAAATTAGTGAGGCATCACTGTTACTTGTAAAATATATTACTTATATCTACAATACAAGTGTACCTAACACAGTCTAGACAAGCAAGTATTAAACTTTCTAGTAATTATACTACAGTCTTGGTTTTGGCATCATCTTTTCTAGGGCAAAAGACCAACACAGCGATATCACAGTAGGCAGGGATTGTCATCTTGTTTTTTGTCACAGCTGGAGAATTATCCCGTTCTGTAAAGGGATCCCTGTACATAATAGACTAGTGTGACCGCACTTTAAGGTCCCTCTCACATGGCAGTTAACCTAACACGTCAACTGTGTCTTAAGATGATCTTAAAGCCCCTGTGATAAAATCTTTACAAGAGAATAGAACGTTTGTGTTAACACGTCTTCGGAAGTTTATTTCTTTATTTATGAACCAATATTTCATCAATACATTTTTGCCTGTTTGAGATCTACTGTACTTTTTGCATTAAATATCAATGCTTTTTCGACAGAGAAACCTGGTCACAAGCTCCTCTGCAAAAACGGTAAGTGATGCATTGTATATATGCTATATATCATGACACCATGCACCATGTACATGTACATATATACTGAAATATCATATATAAATATATGTGTGTGTGTGTGTGTGTGTGTGTGTGTGTGTATGTGTGTGTGTGTGTGTGTGTGTGTGTGTGCACTGTATGTACACTGTATATATACAGTATATATATATACTATATATATATATTAACTATATATATATACTATATATGTATATATATACATATATATGTATATATATACATATATATATATGTGTGTGTATATATATCTATATGTATATATATTAAAACATATATCTATATATCTATACATATATACATATATATATACATACATATATATGCATATATATATATATATATATATATATATATATATATATATATGCGTATATATATACATACACACACACACACACACACACACACACACACACACACACACACACACACACACACACATATATATATACACACACACATACATACATATATATATATATATATATATACACACACACACACATACATATATACATATATATATATATATGTATATGTTATATATGTCAGTGGATGTATATACATATATATACATACATATATATACATATATATATGTATACATATACATATATATATATGTATATGTATGTGTGTGTATATATATGTATATACATGGATATTATTATTGTAAGTATAAAATGCTATTTTATTCCTTGTGCGTAGGTAGTTATATAAGAATATGGAATTCAATAGAAGAATATTGAATTCATAGAAAAAAATGAAGAGAATTCTTTTTCGCCCTCTCCAAGAGACTTTCTGTGCGAGGTACGTGGGTCTTCTGATAGACGATGTGCCCCGCGCGGTGAGCGTGTGGGCCGGCGAGGGCACCGCGGTGGTGGTCCGCGGCCCAGTCGATATGCTCCTGCCGTCCTCTTCAGAAGCCGGTTGGTTTAACTTCACTGCAGCGCGACGCGGTAAGGAGTTGGGTTTCTATCCGTTTTGGTATGTATGCGTACATACACACATGAACGCACGTACGCACACACACACACAGACACACACACACATACACACACACACACACACACACACACACACACACACACACACACACACACACATGTATATATACATGTATATATTTACACACACATATATATGTGTGAGTGTGTGCGCGCGTTTATATATATATTTATATATATATGACATGAACACATACAAAATATACATACATATATACATACATACATAGGCCCACACACACACACGCACAAGCACACGCACACGCATACGCACGCACACGCACACGTTACTTCGAGAGACCGGCCGGTACTCCAGGAGGCCTGGACAAGTCCGAATAAGGGCCACCACCCAACAGCACAGATTTCTCCGTATATCTGCGATGCGGTTCAGAAGAAGCACTGCTTTGTCCCTTCAAGGAGGCTTTCAGTGGGCCACTGGCATACGCATTTCTGGCCAGACTGTCAGAAACAGACTCCACGAGGATGGCATGAAGGCCAGGCGGCCGTTGGTTGGGCTGGTTCTCACCGCCCAGCACCGGGCAGCCCGACTGGCCTTCAGCAGGGACCACCATAATTGGCAAGTTCGCCACTGGCGCCCAGTACTGTTCATGGATGAAAGCAGGTTACCTTTAAGTGTATGTGACAGACGTGACCGAGTTTGGAGACGACGTGGAGAGCGAGATGCGGAATGCAACATCATTCAGAATGACCTATTCGGTGGTGGGTCGGTTATGGTCTGGGGAGACATATCTCTGGAGGGTCGCACAGACCTTCAGGTGCTTAATCAAGGTACCCAGACAGCTGTTAGGTATAGAGATGAAAGCCTCAGACCCATTGTTCGACCGGATTTTTTCTGGTACAGGACAATGCCCGACCTCATGTGGCCAGAGTGTGCCGCCAGTTTATGGAGGAAGAGGGCATCAATGCTGTGGACTGGCCCTCATGTTCTCCGGACCTGAACCCCACTAAGCACCTCTGGGACATTATGTATCGGCGTATTCGGCAGCGTCCGGCTGCACCAGAGACTGTCCAGGAAGACATACCCACTACTAAATTGGCTGTACAATGTTCTGTGCTGCAAATCATAATTTCTTTCATTGTCATTTCTCTCTACAGTCACTTTGTTTTTCAACATCATTTCGTAATTCGGTCATCCAAGGGTTAACTTTTGTTCTTCCTGGCCAGTTTGGCGCTCTGTTGTTCAGGGTACATTGGGAATTTAGTTTCAGTAAAAAATTGTAACATTTGTACATTCGACATTGAGTTTTGAAATGAAATACAAGTGTTCCCCTAATTGATTTGAACAGTTTATATATAAATATATATATATATATATAAATATTTATATATATATATATATACACACATGTATATACATATATATATATGTACATATATATACATATATATACATTTATATATATATATATATATATATATATATATATATATTATATATATTTAAGTATATATATATGTGTGAATGTATATTTATGTAATCATCTATTTACACGCAAGCACATATTGCATGATCATTTTGCCAAAGACAGTTTGAATTCTTTCTTTGTCATTCGTATTTCCCAGCTCTAGTTTGGTGGTGAAATATTTGCATGTACTAATTCTTGTTTCAGGATCCAAGTATTGTCTTATCTCGGAGTTCTTTCCGGAGCATGAGTATTGTAATGCTTCTACGAACCATCTGACGCTTGCCAGTAATCTGGAGACAGAGTGGAGGCTTCATCCTGCGAATGGAAGTGCGGGTAAGTTCGGTGGGTTCTCTGTGTAAAAACAAATAGATTCCTATTCTTGAATGAATCATCTATTTGTTTATTTGTTTATTGGTTTGTTCATTTATGTTTGTTTGTGTTGGTTTCTTCTGTACTACTGTATGAGCAACACATAGTAGGCAGTTGTAAGTTTCTGCATACCGAGCAGCTCTCTTGAAAAAAAAACAAAAAAAAACAGTTAAGATCTCTCCTCACCTATGAGAGGTACTGTTGGTTTGCTTAAGAATAGAAGGTTTGAGCGTATATCGTGGCTGGCTGGAGGTGTCCGTGGCCACAAGAGGTCAAGGAGGCTCCACCTAGGATAGGACATGACGCGCTAGAGACGTGGGAGACGGTAGGATCTAGGACAGGTGTCAGGGACGAAAGGGTATGATCCGCCAGATCACTCGATAGCAGGCGTCGTATAATTGGTTGGTACTTGTGGGCGTGACCATGAAGGGGGCATGGAGAGGTCAAATCAAGGACCAAATCAAGGGCGCCAAGCAAGCAACCCGACCGATTCTCACCGTCTCTCTGTGTCGAGGCACTACGAAAGGAATTTTCTGAAAGAGTGTTTTTCGTACACTTTTAACGTTGGTGCATCGTACTTCTCATAGGTACGAGACATCTATCACTGCGTTATACAGTGTGTGTTATAATTATCACAGGTCCTTTTGAAAGCTGTGGAGTAAACAAAGGCCTTTTTTGTAGCATCTCCAAAACCGCTATCACTTTGATACTCTTTAATACAAGTTTACCCTTTACGCGCACATTTTTTGGAATCTGTGAAACATCCTTTCGGTTTGCATCAAATCAAGACTCCGGCCACGCAATCAGAGCGCAATATTTTTCTGATATATTTCAAATATTCTTAGATGGGGATTTATATTTTCATTAATTACGAAGCGCATCGTGAGTTTCTTGATGCAAAATTCTATTATAAACGTGCATACAATATTTCTGTGCCTTTTAGTAGTACTTCAAATGCATGTTAACTCGACATGGGTAAAATTTGAAGTCAGT
>NC_061841.1:16975157-16977657 GCF_019202785.1 Penaeus chinensis
AATAATGTTAATAATAATAATGATATTAATGATAATGATATATATAAAATAATAATGATAGTAATAATAACAATGATAATCATTATAATGATAATAATAACAGTGATAATGATAATAACAGTGATAGTGATGGTAATAATGATGATAATAATAATAATAATAATAACAATAATAATAATAATAATAATGATAGTAATAATGATAACAATAATAATAATAACAATAATAATAATGATAATAATAATGATAATCATAATAATGTAATGATAATACTACTACTAATTATGGTAATAATAATAAAAATAATAACAATAATAATGCTAATAATGATGATGATAAGGAGGAGGAGGAGGATTATGATAATAATGTTAATAATAATAAGGACAACTATAATGGGTAATAATGGAAAGAAGAATGAAAATGAATGATATTAGTTACCTCTTCTCAGTATCGAGGCGTCATTATTCTCTCCCTCAGTTCCAAGACTGCCTTCTCGCCGTGGCACCGACTGGCGCGTGACTGTCCTCCCACCACTCTCCCTCCTCGTGACTGTCCTTGTCACCTCGCTCGCCTGTCTTTGGAAAGCAAGATTTTCCAGCACCCGCGAGGCCTCTCAGAATGACCCTCTCGGCCCTCCAGCTCCTCCTGCGCCTTCCTGTCTCGTGGTGCCACCTCCGCCTCCACTTCTACCTCCCCCTCCACTTCCACCTCCGTCTTCGCTTCTACCTCCCCCTCCACTTCCACCTCCGTCTCCACTTCCACCTCCGCCTCCAACTGCACCTCTACTTCCGCCTCCGCCTCCTCCACCTCTATCTCCTGTCAACGAAAGCATCGAGTTGGATTACATGAAACCCCAACGAGTCACGGAGTTTGGGGAAGCGAATATCCTCAACGATCCTCTTGATTATGAGACTTGTGTGGATGATGATGCTGATATGACTGACACGAATTCCCTCTACGTTTCTTTTGATGTGCGGCCCGAAGGTCGGAACAGGGCAGAGGAAGAGGAAAACAGGGAAGAAAGATGATGGGGCTGGCGATGCCTCCGTCTTCGCTGTCGCCAAGACCTCGTCATGTTCGTGGTGGTCCTCGTAGGGAAAGCGCCGCCCTAGAAGTTCCACGGCGCGACCCACCCCCTCCCAACCCAGGCCTCCTCCCCGCGTTCAATTTCCCTCACCGCCAGTGGACGGAAATCCCGGCCATTCCTTGCACACAAGAGGTAATTTAAAAGCAGGAATACACAGACAGCCTGTTACGCCAAGAATAACCATTGTAACAAATGGAACAGAACTCAATTGTTATTTATATTTATTATCCTGACGGGGAAACTGGCAGACCAAAATTTGAAGGCCACCGATTACAAATCTAAGAACAAAGAAGCTAAGAAATAAAAACACTAATTACAAACTAAGCCCCTACGAACAGTCTTAGACCTTTCGTGAATATTACCCCAGGGTCGGTATTCACGAAAGGTCTAAGACAGTTCTTAACGGCCTATGATTTGCGCTGTTGCCACATCTCACAGTTAATGCTAATAATAGAATAAACATTTACATCGTTATAGATTCTATGAAGATAATTGATTGGAGTGATATGTTAAAACTACATATTGTAATGAAACTTACTTCTATAATGACAACAGTAGTACACACTATATATTCAACTAAGATTTGGGCACCACGGGTATTTTCGAATAAAAAATTGATGCATGTAAAAAACGGATCGACTGATGGACAACAATAAATCAGTATGGAACTCCTCTAAAGTGTATTTGTCATTTCTAGTGCGTGCTTATCTTCATATGTCTTTGACTCGGCAAATTTGTCAATGACTCCCCACAGAACATGTCTTTAGCAGTTTTTTTCTCAGACGGCCAAAGTTCTATGACAGGTGTGAAAGTGTTCAACGGGCGATGGAAAATCTTTAAAACCACGAGGCAATTTTACACAAATCTGAAGACAATTTTTCATCGGATATGATAGAGAAAAAAACTTGGAAGACCCTTATGATTTATTGTCAAACGTTAATATGTCGTTTCTTATATTTTACTGATATTTTCTTTAGTTTGCCCTTATGCAAATATTTCTCAGTTGACGTTTATTCCGCTTTGGAAATAATAAAGGAAAGCTTCGAGGTCTCTTCTGATATATTATCAAACGTTATTTGAGCCCTCTCCTATATTTAATTGCTGTATTTCATCTAAAATAATACAAATAGCAGAGCCTACCTCTATAATTGATGCAGTGACAATGAACGTAGGGAAGTTACATCCCATTTAGATATACTTAATGTGTAATATTATCGTTATGATATAAGCAAGATTTATTGCCATATTTACTCCATCGTCTTTTTACAATAGATTTTCAAAATAGGGTTTCCTATAATATAAATCTGTGTTTTACTACCAGCATTAACTTTGAGATGTGGCAACGAGGCAAATCATAGATGAAATCGCAAAGAGCAGTCTTCTTTTACCTTTCGTGAATACCGTCCCTGGAGC
>NC_061841.1:16990157-16992657 GCF_019202785.1 Penaeus chinensis
GCAGATCGGGTCAGCACGTACTAAACACCAAACTAGGTTAGACGAAGAGAAAATGGAAGACGAAAGTGAGAAAGGAGGAAAGAGAAAACTAAAAAACTCTTGGAGCAAAATAGATAAATAAAGGAAACGTAGCGGTTGATCATAAATCAGCAGATGAATGGCGCATCACAAGTTCCGATAGCTATATCTGGTGCAATGGCTCTTAACCTAAGGGTTCGTAATTTCCACAGGGGTACGAGCCTACGGGAAATAGGAATATCTTATTTGTTATTCTCTGAACAATAGCGTGAACTGATACTGAGTTTGTGAAAAATCAAACGCGCAACCATTACCGACTCATTTTTTCTACAGTTCACTTAGGCTTACAAATCTCTTATTTTTTATCAAAAGATGCAAGGGGTCATGGTAATAAAGAAGTTAAGAACCACTGCTCTGGTAACTCATTTGATAAGCAGGGTGAACCATGTTACATGCATGATGTTGGCTGAAAGCAAAAGAGGAGGAGGTGAGGCAAAAAAGGAAAGCAAAAATTCAGAAAATCAAGGGCACTGAATCGAAAACCCAGAACCCGGTCAGCCGTCGTACAGACTCATCTCTCTTTTGGAATCATTATCATTATCATTTAGATGATGATGATGATAATGATTGTACTAATTGGGATACTAGTACTAATAATTTTAATAGCAAACTATGGATCCTGATACTAATGGGAAAGATCCATAGTCATATTAATACATTTAGGCTGATATAACTGATGTTTAGCATTTTCATTTTCTTCACTGAAATGTCGTGCTATTTGATTTTGTGCATGCGTCTTGAACCTATCCAATAGTCGTCGTCGATTTTCTTCTACTCTTTTGACGTTTAAATTCCTCCACAGGCATCGACTGGCGCGTGGCAGTGGGCACAGCGTTTCTCCTGTTTATTTTCTTGGTCATCCCGCTTGTTTGTTTTTGGAAACTCAGGTCGTCCCCCGCTCGTAAGATGTATGAGGACATCTATATGCCCTCTCCGCCTCCTTCCCCAACTCTCCGTCCATCTTTACCGTCACCCCCTCTGCCATCCTATCCTCCTCCACCTCCACCTGCTTCCAACGAGATCGGTGGCCAAGAGGGGTACGACGACATGGAGTGGAGCTTGTTGAGATTCCAGCAAGGGATGGAGAAGGGGGATGAGAATTCCCTCTATATCTCTTTTGATTATCGGAGTGCTGGCAATGACCACCACGATGAATATGACCCAGTTGACTCAAAGTTATGAAAAAAAATAAGATATATCAAGAAGAGGGGAAGGAATATACGAATTTGCTCCAGAGGTCTCCACCTTCCTTGTGTTTCCTAAGTTCTCCGAAATGTCCGAGAACTTCTACTCTTGTTCTTAAGTTCTGGGAAAGTCTCGACGTCTTCTGCCGCCACTAGCACATCCAGTGTCTGTTGACGTCTCGCTGTGACTCCTCTGTTCTTCATTCTCTCTTGCCGTCGTCCCAGTGGTGATACTAACATGCCTTGGATCCCTTCCTTTTTTCCCCACCACAGCGTCCAAGGAACTTCGCAAGGCAACCAGATTCCTATAACTTTTTTTCCGAAAAGGTCAAGGAATCGAGGAGGAGCAACACTGCAGGGCGAATCAGTGGCCTTGATGTATCAGCAAACCAACTGTGACTGGGACCTCACTTGCCGCTACGGTGTAAAATTATGTTGGTCATACAGTGTAATACAGTTATGAAGAGTGACATACCATCAGTGTACCTGCACTTTTCCGGTGCAAACGTGAGCTTCACATGGCATCTCTAATAAATAGATGAAGTCATAGTTGTATCTTTTTAAAACAAATTTCATTGTTCCGACCGCACATACACACACACACACACTCACTCACACACACACACACACACACACACACACACACACACACACACATACACACAATTGCGCTTAAATGGCTACATCTGAAGAGGATATATACGAGAAAAGTAAGACTGTCAGATAAAAAGTCTACTTGGTGCGATAGTTAAAGGAAAAAAGAGAAAATATTCATAGATAACGAATATATGATATGTATATATATATTACATATGTATATGTATTATATATATACACATACATATACACACACATATATAAATATATATGTGTATATATATGACACACATACGTGTCTATATATATATATATATATATATATTGATAGATAGATATACATACATATATATGTATATATATAAATGTATCTATCTATATATATATGTATATACATATATATATATATATATATATATATATATATTAATGCTTATCAAGCATAATAGAAACAGTGCAAAACAATCTGAAACAAGGTACATATTAATTGTAAATACAAAAAAGGCAATTTTAAGGTAACTAACCATTGACATTTCGGAAGTGGTTAGTTAAACTAGCTTTTCATTTGTTTATACAGTTGATATGTAACTTCTTTCAAATTGTTTCTGAAATATATGTTTGTATTGTTCTTTGTAAGCATT
>NC_061841.1:17000157-17005157 GCF_019202785.1 Penaeus chinensis
TACTTACATTCCTTCGCCACATATACTCAGGTACCAGGTAACCCACTTTTACACCTGTATAGACTCCTGTATATACCACCTGTATATACCACAAGGAATCCTCCCAAGCTCCTGGACTAAAAGCTTAATCATTCCTATACCCAAACCCAATACTGATAAATACAGACCCATTTCCTTGACCTGTCTGTGCAAAGTACTTGGAAGAATAATTCTGAACAGGCTCATGTATCGCATAAATGCTAAGTTATCCCCTAGACTGTATGGATTTCCCCCAGGACGTAGCAGTCAGCACTGTTTTGCAGAGTACTTAACAAACTCAAACCCAGGCATGCAAACCGTATTTCTTGATCTTAAATCTGCTTTTGATATTGCAAACAGGGAAATTATCCTTGAGCAACTAGCTAGCTTTGGTATTCAGGGAAAACTGTTAACATGGATTCAAATGTATCTGTCGAATCGATCCGCTTAGGTTCTCTTAGGGGCATTAAGAGTACTCATACAAAAGTATTTGAACTCGGCACACCTCAGGGAGCCGTACTTAGTCCCATGATATTCAATATCCTAATGCATAGATTACTGGACGATATACCACTTGCAGGCAATGACTCCATTATTTGCTATGCCGATGGCATTTGTATTAAATCCTCATCCGAGGAGAAAATGCTAGAGATTCTAGATATACTTTCCGCAAGGGCTACTGAGTGTGGCTTGATAATCTCAACTGAAAAAAAACAAGGCACTTAACCCGAAGAAAAGGCTGTGGAAGCGGCTGAAGCCACTTAGGACACTTGTCGGCAAAGGCCATGGTATTAATGTCAATATTGCGAGACTCTTTTACTTGCCATACATAAGGTCGGTCATAGATTACCATGCATTGCACCTAGTATTGTTCAAGGAATCTGAGTTGTCTCGTTTAGTAAGTGTACAAAATGAAGCCATGAGGATCATTCTTGGTGCTCCTAGAACAACAAGGATTGTGAATATTAGAACAGAACTTAATTTGCTTTCTGTTTATGAAAGAATATTATACATAAATACCACATTTAGTGTTAAATCAATTAAAGAACCCCTCCATTGTATAGAGTTCCAAAGACAACTAAAACACAGAATAGAAGAGCTAACTTTGAATGACAACACCGATTCATACTCAAATCCATGGGTACAAGTAACGTGTAAACACTTAGCTCAGCTGAACATACCTATAACTAAGACCCTACATGGACGTTCTGTAACACCGTGGAAAATGTCGGACCTAAGTGTATATTATACGACTGCCCCCGAATTTCTATTGAATCAAGGCTCAAGGGTTATTTTCTGCGATTCACAGAGTGCTCTCCAGGCTCTGAACACTCTAGACAAAGGTGCGGGAAATATTGCAAATGACATCAGGATAAACGTGTATCGTACAAAAGAACGAGGCCATAATATACGTTTTGTGTGGATTCCATCGCATATTGGAATCCCTAGGCATGATCATGCTGATCACCTAGCAAAGTCAGCATGTGACAAACAAAGTGTGGATATAGATCTTGGGATACCTCTTTCTAGGATTTTATACATCATTAAAGCTTCCTTCAGAGATGACTTGACTGAGTTGATTCATTCTCAACGCCCTGAAAGCTGTAGCATAAAGCACTATGACCGGTTTACGCAAGATTCATTCATGGACAAGACAGTGTGATATTGTGACCGCAAAAATCAGGCTTGGATATAGATTGTATTGGCAGGTCAGTGCAGTATGTAATGTCGAAGAGACTAAGTGTAAGCTGTATAATTAAGAAAATAAGTGAACATTACATTTCAGAGTGCTATGTGTTACAGCCTTTCAGACCACCTACCATGAGGTACAGAGATCTATGATGGAAAAATCAAGGAAATGGCCGAAGAAATAAGAAGCCTCAGGTAAGATCTTGCTGGAAAAAAAAATGTTATTGGAAAGAAAAAGCGAGTGTAGACAGGGAAAATATGCTTCCTAATAAGGATAGTAATGTTGAATATACTAACGAGGTCTCTGATATTATGCACGATACCACGACGAATCTTTTCTTTCATGGAAGATACGTGGTGTCAACCATAGAATTAATGACTTGCTTTACTATATTCATAACAATAATGTTGACGTTATCTGTTTACACGAGCCCTTCGCATCAGCCACTAAAATAAAAAACCGCCCCTAGAAATAGAGGGTACTACTCCTATACAGGCATGACAGGCCTATTGACTTATGGCAGTGACACCATACCGCATTTACATATTCCTACAGCCTCTGGGTTTTTCTCTCTGTACAATGTATACGGAAGGTGTAGAAAGTTTCAGATTAATTCTCTGCCCAACCTCCAAAATCACGGTACAATATGCATGGGAGATTTTAATGCTAGACATTATTCATTTGGAGACAGTCAATGTAATGAAAATGGCGAAGAGTTCCGACATTTTGTGAACAATAGATCTAAGACCGTATATGATACAGACAGGCAAACTTAGAAGGCAGGCTAGATTACGTAATAGGAAGGGATCTTGTGCATGGAAACGTCAGAAGCATGCTTGCAACAGAGCTAATCAGTGACCACTCTGGAATAGTAACGAGATACGTTGTTGGTAATAGTCAATCTACAAAAACAAATTGACTTATGATTTCTATTCCTCCTTACCTTGAGCACCACTTTAAATCACGTATTTATGACCGGTATAACGATTACACAGTAACGAGTGATAAATTCTCCATGGACATGACGAAAGTGGTCACTGATTATACAACACCTGCGTCTGACCAAAGAAAACCTTAAGGAGCAACACCTCACAACGCTCCAAACAACCTAAGTGGGTCGGTGACTCTACACTATTAAGGGAACAAAAGCGAGTTCTGGAGCTTTTTGATACCTACAAGCAGGACAATACCCGTGACAACCTTATTCAGTTTCTTAAGGCAAAAATAAAAATCTACGGGGATTCAAAACTCATATCAGAAATGAACACTTTGAGCAGTTCCTACAAAGCATTAACAATAACACCTCAGTGTCTAAGGTCTGGAAAAAAATAATCGACTCTCAGGCAAACCAACTAACACCCCGCAGTTCCATAGTCCTCTTGCACAAGCAGATATGCTCCCTAGTCAATGGACTGGAGCGTACAAATTAAGCTCACTTCCCACAAATATTCAGAATCACCATAGTAAGTCTAAAATTGCACGTAAATTTGCCATTGAGATTGTATGCTCTGATACCGACCCTTCAGACTTTGCTGAGATTACTGAGTGGGAACTAAACAATGCACCGATCAAAGGAAAAGCGTCCGCCCCAGAGAGGCTAGAATTACCTATAGTGTCCTCCTCCATATAGCTCAGGTACCTGGTAATCCTCTTTTCATTTGTACAGGTTAAGTTTGTCATAAGTTATTCTGCCTGGCCCCTGGACGTACAGCCAAATCATCCCTATACCGAAACCAAACACTGATAAATACCGGTCAATTTCACTAACCTCATGTGTATGCAAAGCAGGTTACAAGGTAATTACATGCTATGCTGATGACAGATGTGGCAGAGCATCATCACTAGAGAGGATGCAAACAATTCTCGACAAACTCACAACTAGGGCTCATGAGTGTGGGTTAGTCATTTCCGCTGAGAAAACAATGGCTCTCAACTCATGTATCATATCCCTTCCCACATTTCATTTAGGTGTCCAAGAGTTTGAATTATCCTCGGCGCTCCAAGAACAGCAAGCAAAGTGGACATGAGATCAGAACTAAACTCACCACCTATTTCTGATAGAATAATATTCATTTCCACCATATTTGGGGTAAAATCTCAGGGAACCCGTGTATCTTTCTGAACTGCAACATAAAATCACGCAAGCAAACGTGACTAATCACACACACGCGCGCCCTCTGTTACACAAATACCAAAGGTCGATCCATTCCATTTCGCCCATTCACTGCTGTCAGAGCAATTAATGATGGACACTATGACTTTGCGGCTGTATTTGTGACGTTCGATTGGGTATTCATTTCAGTATTACCAAGAGAATTGTAAAACAAGGTATAGTGCATTCTTAGATCGCAGAAAATAGATTTTTACACTAATAACGCATCCCACATGTCAGCTGGAAACTGAGGCATGTCCAAATCTTTTTTCCTTCTTTTCGACTAATCGCTAGTGGCCATTTTGACCTTGGCAGTATATCTATGATAATATAAATATAATCCATTCATCTGACTCTCTCTCTCTATCTTTCTATCCATCACATTATCATCACCATCACTGTCATCATCATCTTCATCTTGGTGCTCCTTCTCCTCTTCTTTCTAACCGTCCTGCTCAACTAATTCATACCCTTCTCCTCCTCTCCCCCGCATCCTCTTCCGCCTCTCCCAAGAAAGACTGGAAAACAATCATTCAGCTGAGCTTTGGGGACGCGAGACTCTGAGAGAGGCGCCGCTGAGGCTCACCTTCCGATGCTTATCCTTCTTCATAATCGCCTCCCATGCGCTGCGGATCTGGTTATCGCGTCTCTGTTCGGTAGCTATTAATGAGAATGAGAGAAAGAGAGAGAGAGAGAGAGAGAGAGAGAGAGAGAGAGAGAGAGAGAGAGAGAGAGAGAGAGAGAGAGAGAGAGAGAGAGAGAGAGAGAGAGAGAGAGAGAGAGAGAGAGAGAGAGAGAGAGAGAGAGATGCAGGCAGGCAGGTTATTATCAAATAGAGGATAGACACACACACACACACACACACACACACACACACACACACACACACACACATATATATATATATATATATATATATATATAAATGTTATGAAGAAAGTCTGCACAATTATTCTTTCTTAAGTAGAAAAACTGTTTACGCATTGACATCAAATGAAATAATATCCCTTTCTGGTGTAGCTTATATTTCGTAAGCTTTTTCACGTTCATAATTGTTTTTGTTTCTTGATATATATATATATATATATATATATATATACATATACAGAGAGAGAGAGAGAGAGAGATAGAGTGAGAGAG
>NC_061841.1:17017657-17020781 GCF_019202785.1 Penaeus chinensis
ATGATGGTGATGATCAGTGTGTGTGGTGGTGGGGGGGGGGGGGGGGGGGTATGTGTTTGTGCGTGTGCGTGCGTGCATGTGTGTCTGTGTATGTGTGTGTATGTCTCTCTCTATCTTATGACAATAATGATAGTCATCATCATTATCATAATTATAATAATGATAGTAGTAATAATAATAATAATGATGATAATCATATTCATAATTATGATAAAAATATTAGTAGTAATGATAAACATAATAATAATAATAATGATATTAATAATAATGGTAGTAATAATGACAATAACAATGATAATGGCAATAATAACAATAATGATGATAACAATAATAAAAATGATAATCATGATAATATTAACGATAACAAGGATAATATTGATGATATTGATGATGATAATGATAATATTAGGGATGATAATAATAGAAAATAAAATAGTGATAATGATGATAATAATAAAAAAAGATAATAATAATGACGATGATATTGGTAATTACAATAACTAATAAGTATTAATAATGATAATAACAATAACAATTATAATAATAATAGTGTTGATGATGATGATAACAACAACAATAGTAGCAGTAATAACAATGATATTAATGATAATGATAATATCAATGATAATGATAATAACAATAACAGTGTTAATGATAATGATAATAACACTTCTGATACAACTAATAGTAATAATAATGATGGCATGAATAATAATAATAATGCTAATAATAATAATGTTATAATATTCATAAACACAATAAAAGTAGTAATATCAATAATGTTAATGATAATAATAGTGATAATAATAACACTAATAATAAGTAAAACCTGTTACTATCATCAACAATTACAGATATATTGCAGAGAAAATTTTGGAAACTAAAATCGGGTAGTTCCGTGGCGCCACGCTGTCTGGCAACGATAGATGTCGACTTTGCGGTAATTTGACATTTTATTCAAATGTGTTTCGATTTTACCAGAAAGAGATGGATAGGCCGATATATAGATAGATATATAGAGAGAAGGCGAGAGAGAGAGAGAGAGAGAGAGAGAGAGAGAGAGAGAGAGAGAGAGAGAGAGAGAGAGAGAGAGAGAGAGAGAGAGAGAGAGAGAGAGAGAGAGAGAGTCTCGTTATCTGGGGGGGGGGGGGGGTTGGTTTGCGAAGTTCTAGCTTCGCCCGGGCCTTCTAGATATGGCCCGGCCTGTGTCAGCTTTTTTACGGCTGTCTCATTGAGTTGTCTGACACTCGGTGCTTACCGTGGCGGCGGGATTTCCAGCAAGCGCTCCTGCCGCCATGGTGTAAGTATTTCGCATAGCCTCTTTACCAGCACAGCGGCTGTTGTGGGCGGTCCATGTCTCAGGAATTGTGTATGGTTACAATTTTCTAGGTAGTGGACTAGTGTGGCGTTCGGCTCGCCGCAGTGCTTGCAGCACCATTCATCGCGTTCGATTGTTGGGATAATCTGCCATGCACTAGGCGCATTCTGTGAAGAATGACTTCGGTACCTCTGTTGCTTACTTCAGAGAGTGCCAGTGGTTCAGAGCCTGTGGCGTCTGAGTACCAGCTGGCCGAGGGGGAGGTTCTCGTTTCCTCTCTGTGGAGCTGCCGTAGGAACGTACGATCGACCAAGGCACACTTCTCCATAAGTAATTTTCGGCTCGGTTTTATCGTCATGGGATTTGGGGGCATACCCCTGCCAGCGGCGGCTAGTCTGTCAGCAAGCTCGTTCCCTCTGATGCCGATGTGGCTTGGGACCCAATTGATGATAATTCTTCTACCCTGAGCAAGAATTCTCTGTGCCATTGTGAGAATCGTGGTCAGTAGGTAGATGTTGTCTGTGGGTGAGCTGTGCTGAAGACAGTCAATGGCTGCCCTGGAGTCTGTGTGTATGACCACGTGTCCTTCCCTTAGGGACGCGTGGCCTAGGGCTCCCATGATTGCAACTGCCTCTGCCTGTAGCGAGGAGGCGTTGTCTGTTACCCTCATGGATCGCGTGGCATCCCTAGCTGCAAAGCCGGCGCCTGCAGTGTGGCTCAAGGGATCGACCGATCCATCCGTGTAGTATGTTCTACTACCCGGAGGAGTGATGGCTGCAATGACCCTGTGGGCTTCTGCCTTTAGGCTAGGCATGGGGTATAGGCTCTTTTTCATTGACAGGTTCATTATGTTGAACTCTATCAGGCTCAGTGCCCACGGCGGGGCTTCGGCAAAGTCGGGGTGGGGGGAGTCCATGCCCTTAGCAAGAAGCTGTTCTTTGAGCTGATGGCGTATCAACACCCTGGCTGTATGAGACAGCCAGGAGTTGTTTGCAACGAGCTCGTTGTCTTGTTCGAGGCATCTGACTAATTTTTGTCTTAGGCTTGTGTTCCTGGGAGCCTGGATGACCTTTGACAGAAATTGTGTTGCCGTTAGATCGATTCGTGAGTCCAGGGGGAGAAGGTTTGCCTCCATCAGGAGGTTGAGGACCTTCGTCCACCTCGGGGCACCCAGAATGATCCTGGCAGCTTCATTTTGGACTGTTTCTAATTTGTCTGTGTGCTTTTTCTTTGCAGCAATTAGAGCGACTGAGGCATAGTCCACAATGGGCCGGACAGCATGTACATAGAATGATCTTAGTACTTTGTGTCTGGCCCCTATGCGTCTCCCAGTCATTGCTCTCATGACAGACAGTCTTGCTTTGGTTCGGTCAACCAGGTACTGGACCTCCTTATGGAAGGAGAGGGTCCGGTCTATCCTTACCCCAAGGTATAGGTAGTCCTTGACCCATTCTAATTCCACTCCCTGGATTTTCAGTCTTGTGCCTCGAACTCTCTGTCTCAAAGCCATGGCTTTGGATTTGGCAGCAGAGATCTTTAGTCCCGTCCTACAACACTCCTCTGACACGAGGTCCAGACAACGCTGGGCTTTATTCTGGCTGCGTGGTCCAGTGGAGGTGATAGCGAGATCGTCTGCATACGAGATGATCTGGCACCCCACTGGGAGGTTTATGTTGAGGATACAGGACATTAAAGTGTTGAATAGGGCTGGACTGAGAACCCCACCCTGTGGCGTTCCATTTTCGAGCGGCATGTGCTGCGATAGGTGACCCTGGAATTTGACATTGGCAGTCCGTTCCTGAAAAT
>NC_061841.1:17045881-17055881 GCF_019202785.1 Penaeus chinensis
CTTTTCGTTTGGGTTCCTGTCACAGCACTAATTATGAAGGTTTATTAGGGAATATAGCTATGCGTGTGTGTGTGTGTGTGTGTGTGTACAATCACAAACACACACACACAAAAAAAAGATAAAACTGAAACGATCACTAAGTGTTGATTAGGAAATTATGTTTTTTGTTTTCAAAACTTGGAACAGAGGAAGCTTCATAATGTGTTCGGATAGTGTTTCAGAGTTAATATGGGGGCCTCATATCATGCCAATATTAATATTTGAGACCCCATATATCTTTTGTAGTGTCATAATTACAGTTTACTCTGAGGAACTATAAAGATCCAAAATATCGTGATTAGGTATTTCAAAGCCAACCGTGTGTCTGTGGTTCAACTGATACCAAACAAGTGGATCCCCAGAGAAAAGGCCAGAAGTGGGCACTGTAGATGTTTGACAGAGGAAGATGATCAAGAAAATGCCACTCAAAATTATAAATCAATGTGCTATATGAAAGACAAATAGGAAACATTAAAGTACATGAATATCATGAACTAATGAAAATTATTTGATTCCCACTGGCCTTACAACTAATTGGGGCTGAGAATAGGGCGTGACCGATAGTTAGTGCCACGTTCTCTAACTGTGAGTCATTTTTTTAGTTATTTATTTTCTTTATTTTTTATTTATTTAACAATTCATAAATACTGCAAGGCTTGCGAAGACTGTTTGTTCTGCTGGCACAGCAAGCAGATTGTCAGAAATCGAGGGCAGTCTGAATGGATGCTCAGCAGCGGTGTCGGGTGTTGACTGATACGGGGCCCGGCAGATTTACGGGGTATGCCCACGTGGAAATCCAAGGGCTCTCAGGACCTCTGGGTCCCAAGGTTTTTGCTGTGGGTTTCTTCCTAAACAGACTATTTGACATCCCACGCAAAGACAACCTTGACCTTGTGTGCATACCTTGGGTTGTTATCACACTTACTTTACTTTGGAGCTAGTGTTTTAATTGTACGCCAGAGTGCCTACAATTAAAACACGAAGCACTGTGGCAATTGGTAGTTTTACTGCGAGGTGCCGGCCGAACATATAAGGGTTGATTCCCGTTCGGCAGGGTTCAACCCCGACCGGCACTAACACACAAAGACTGTCAATTGCTCAGTGTGCCTCCCTTTTTTTATACCACTTTCCGCCATTTCACGTTCCTGTCATATTAGCTGTTGCTAGCCTTCCCCCCACCACCCATCACAATCACCCTTACGCTATGTTATCATGGGTCACATGATCAAATTAGCATACTCTGGGGAGCCCATCTCCTGTGAGGTGGCTCTCCAGAAAATCTTCTCAATCACAGAGGTTGCAGTCACGCACTGCTTCAAAGTACATAACGGTTATAAAGTTGTAGTAGCCAAGCCTGAGCAACTGACCCCCTTCCTCTCACCATCTGGCCAGAAGAAACGCGCTGCACAGGGATTTAAACCCGTTCCTTCCCCTGGAACAAAGGCAAAATGCACGGTCGTGGCAAAAAAGATCGACAAGACAATCCCGCCACGATCGTGTGAGGCCATTCAGGCGGAAATATCATCCCAAAGGATGTCACTGTTGTTGACATTTATAAACCTCCCGAGTCTCGGATCGTTAAGATGCGATGCTCCTCGCCTGAAGAGGCACAGAAACTTATTTCCCGTGGGATCGTGATGTTTAACACATCCGTTCCCACCTATAACATAGAGCCTGAGTGCTTTGACCAATTCTTGAAGTGCTACAGGTACAACCATAAGAAACACGCAGGCACACAAGAACAAAAGTACAATCGTTGTGGCGAAGTCGGGCATTTCTTCATCCTGGTCCCTGGTAAATCCGTCCGTCCTCGACATTAACACATACTCGAAGGTCTCGCACAGGTCCTCCTTGACTTCGGACTCGTCCAGACTTCCTCATGGTCCTCGTCCAGGCCTAACTCGGCGGCTTACTCGCCCAATACACGTGTCGCAGATCTCGTCCAGGTCTTCTCGGCTGCGTGCTCGTACAGACGTCCTCGTAAGCTTCGTCAGGATCACGGGCGTCCGGCAGGAAGCGTCCTCTTCGGCATCTCAGGGCGGCTGATACCTGCGCTGATGATCTCCTGGAGTTTGACTGGATCTGCGGCGTCCAGGCAGGCGGCACCCGTCACAGCATTATGGGGCGACTTGTACCTGCGCTGGCGAGTTCCTTCGTTGGATCTACGGGCGTCCTGGAAGGCGGCGCCCTTCCACATCCTGGGGCGGCTTGATACCTGTTCTGACGAATATCCTGGTCTCCAGGCTTCTGGCGATTTTCCGGTGACGTATTCCATGGCGTCCGAGGGTGACCGTTTCTGCAGCAGGGCCTCCTTCGGTGCCGTGACAGATATCGTGAACCAGATTATACACATAAGGGCCAACATAGTAAGAGAAAAGAAAGACAACAGAGAAGAGAGGGTATTAAGCGCGACTAGCCGATTATTTATAAAAAAAAAAAAAATGCAGTTTTTATGGTCGTATTTTCGTTATTTTCGTCTTTTTTTATTTTGTGTTTTACAATTAGAAGAGGGAGACGGTAGTAGCGATCCGCAAGGACCTAGCTTGAACTACCAAACCGTATCTTGATAAGAGAAACGACTTTGGCAACCCGCAAGGATTTACTTGAATCATTGTCGTCACACAGAAAATAAATGTATGTGTGTGACACGGAGCGTAAAAGTGAGAGTTCTGTCGCATTTAATGATATGCGACAGAATGACGCACTAATGAATGGTGACGTGAAAACAATATTTGCGGCTTCACGCAAGTGAATCTTCCCGGAGAACAATCTGCCGAGGTAACAAATTGTCAAGCTGCGCATGCAGACGTCATTGACGGGGGTCTGTACCCAAAATACCGTGCTTTACGAAGCGAAACGAGCTAGGAAAATTTATAAATAACCCACTCTATCTGCGGATCTATGATAGGCGCTCATGCAATGCCCTACGGGTATTGATCATGAATCACAAATCGATGGGATTTACCCAAACATGCCAGCGACGTCTAAAGTGTGAGCAGAGTGTGATTAATAAGTGAATCGCGATTCTAGCTTAAGCCCTAGGCCTACATTAGTTAACGGACGTAACAGTGGGTCACACCGGCTCAAAAGTTGCCGAGCGTATGATTAACTTCAGTTATACCTACTTATCATTACGTCGGAACGAGGGTCTATTACGCATAAACGCAACCCCAGGGTAATCAGTCACTGTGACACTATGACATGGGGAAGATCCCTAGCGCTATATTAAAATGTAAATGTATATAAATCGCGTTACAAGCTCCGTTCTAACCCCGATAGAACGTGTCACCAATGAACATGTAACGGGTTGCTATGCGTTATCCCTATTTTGTAACAATTCTAGAAAACAATTTATAGGAAATGATAGCTGTTCTCACAGCCATTTCAGCGTGTCAATCACTCAAAGTGAAAGTGAGGTCAGATCACCAAACTGTCCAAGCGGGCTTTGACTAATGACTTCACTCGGAGGTCAGGTCAAGACGGAAAATGGGCAGTGAGAAAAAAAATAATGAGATGATGTTCATGAAAACAGTAAAATCACGAACGCGCTAAATTCGTTGCAATTAAAACAATATAATGATCTAATCACGAGAAAAAATAAATAAATATTTAATAAATGAAAGATATTCATATTGTCTGACTCCATACCGTGATCACACAGTAATGTGATCTGAGGTCAGAAGAATGGAGAGCGTGCCATTTGCTGTCAATTAGCACTTTAACCCAACCAAACCAACGTGAGAGTGACTGCACATACGGCTTAACACATTTAGGGGGAAGATAGAGAAAGGAAAGGAAAAGGCCCAAAATGTGTAACTCACAGGTTTTGAAGACCTGTAAAAGCGATGGGTCGAGCGGTAACCGGAGGCTGTGTGCCCACGTTGCGAGCCGAAAGGACGCAACGACCACCCTGCCACCAGAATGTAAAGGCTCTATATTGAACACCTTTATACATTGGTTATGCAGGAATTGTAATAGGGGACGATGACTTTGACTCTTTATTTAGAAGAGTACAAGCAACACAGATATAGAACACACGAGACAAGCCTTGGGTAAGTACTGAGTGCGGGAGGTCGCGGGGGCCGACCGCCACTCCCGCCTGAAGCCGTAGGCCGGGCGGCCTATCTTGACAGGACAAGTACTGGGCAGGAACTCTCCGTGGCCTACGAACGAACGAAAGTTATAAGAAAAGACCCGTTACCGTGGGGGAAAGAAGGCGGGAGAGGGGAAGGATAAAGGGGGGAATCGAAAAGATGATTTAGTAAGAGAGAAAAGAGTCGGGGCTTAACCCAACATGCGGGGTAAAAGTTGGGGGCATAGCTGACAGGGAGGCGGAAAGGAGGATAAAGGCTGGAGAGGGAGGCCCTGCGCCATCTGCGTGTGCGTGGCCTTGGCATGGCGGGACGCGCTTGGCATGAGCGAACTCATGAGTCGTCGAGTCCGACTCCACATGCCCGGGCTGCGGCGCGCACTCGGCTAACGGGGAAGGTTGGGAGCAGAAAGGGCGGCCTGCCAGGCGCCACCGTGCACGGTGGCGTCCTCGGCTAACCGGGAGACTGCGAGGATGAAATACGAGTGAGATAGCTAATCAGAGGCTATCTCCCTCGCCCGCGTCGAACAGAGATTTCTCCCTGTCGGCGGCAGGACTTCCGCTTGGATTCTCAACACTGGCCATGACATCTCCTCCCTCACTCGCGCGTTGCCACTCCTTACGGCAAAGGAGCCTCCGTGGCCTGGGTCACCTTGGCCTTAAATACCCGGGAGTGGCGTGGGGACGCCATTTGAGGCGTTGGTTGAGGAACCACGTGGCAAGCACGCGGCCCGCAAGCAGCCGCGTGGTTCTATACGTACTAATGTACACGGTATAGCAGACGGGTCTGTACTATGGGCTGGGGACGAGTTGTATCGTCCTCACGATCACACGAGAAAGCTTCTGTGCCTCTCCCTGGCGCAGGTGGCTATGTAAACAACGACTACAAACTTCGTGTTTTGGTTGCCCGTCTGGCTAGACTATGTCTTCTTCAGGAGAAGAGGGGCGGCCCTGGCCGCGATGTCTTCTTTCTGGACCGGGGCAATGAATGGGGGCCAGTTCCTTGGCTAGGCAGCATCATCTTTTTCCTTCGTGTACTTCTTACACCTCCTTCATGTCTTTCTCCCCTCCTCCTTCCCTTGTTTTGTTCGTTAATAACGAACAATAATAAATAAAGAGGTGAATAATAAATGGGGGGGGGGGGGGGGGAAAGGTAAAGTGGTGAAAGTGAAAGAAGGGGTAGATTAATAGAACGGGGGCGACACCCTTTGCTTCTGTTATCATCATGAGGTGAGGAAGGGGGAAAGTGATATGGTAGAACTCAAGAACGTATTTGTGATTTTATTTTTGTATTTATACTTTATTTTCATTTTTATGCTGGCAAAACAAGTGTACAGGAATTATTATGTTGTTAATATTTAACGAAAAAACAGATTTTGTTTGATTTTTTTATTTTTCTTAATTGTATTTGTTTATTTATTTTTATTATTTGTTTTATTTATATTTAAACAAGAACAAGAACAAGCAAGTACTTTTTTATGGATTTTATTTTTGTTATTTTGTATATTATTTTTTACTCTACGCTTGAACAAAATGAACAAGAACCAAAATATTTTTGGTTTTATTTATTTCTACTTTTTAGTTGATTTTTATATTTGTACTTTTATGTATGAGGCGGCAAGGTTAGAATACGAGTGAGATCGCTAATCAGAGGCCATCTCCCTCGCCCGCGTCGAGCAGAGATTTCTCCCTGTTGGCGGCAGACTTCCAGGGAGACATGCTCTGGCGATCTCACCACGCTTGGATTGTCAACACTGGCCATGACATCTCCCCCGCTCGCGCGTTGTCACTCCTTTCGACAAAGGAGCCGCGGTCATGGCAGAGTGCAGGCGTGACATATGTCACGTGTCGGAAATCCGGAACCAGTGAGATAAGGGTAAGGATTAGGATGAGGGACGCTTACGCTATGGGAGGATAAATGAGATGAGGCGTGGGCGAGGCTGTGGTTACGCAAGGAAGAAGAAGAGAGAGGGGGGGGGGGGGGGAGTTAAAAACAGGATAGGTCTCTCTTAACAGGTTTTTTAAATTTAGGAGTTTAAAAGATTGTTTTTAAAGAAAACAACCACCATAAAACAATATATAAAATCAAGGGGTAACAAAACATGAACGTAAAAGGTTAAAGGAACATGTAAACGTAGTAAAATCAAACACGAAGAACACGAGTAAAATGAAAAGCTGAATAAAAGACAGGCAGCAAATTTACGCTGCTCGACTCGCCGGGGCGTGATTGGTCGAGCCGTGGGGAGCGCGGGTGCCGAGTTTATAGTAAGAAGCGGCGAATTAAAAAGTTAAAAATTTTAAAATTTTTTCATCCAGGAATTTGTATGTATTCTGTCATATTGCATTTGTTTCTGCAAGCAGTGTTATTCGTCATTCTTGTATATTTCTATTCATCTGTTAACAAACTGCACCAATTTTTCTGTGTTTTTTCCTTTTGCCCTATAAGGTGTATTGCACTTGCTCAATCATTTATCTGTGGCTGTTGTCTTTGCCTTATAAGTTATGCCATTTATGTTCAAATGACTTATGAGATTTCTTAATTTGATTTGATGGGGAAATTTCGACCAAGTGAATTTTCTGCAGTAGTAGAACACTTACCATAAAAACATCTCGTAGGCCATCTCTTTCAGTAAATCAGTAACCCACATTTCCAAGTTGGTAGGACATAACAGTTACAACAGCATATAACAATAAGCAAAGAAAGTAAGAAAATAGCCTCCGGGATTGTACAGTGGTAACGTGTCGGCCTCTCATCCGAGGGGTCGGCGGTTCGCGAATTCAGAACAGCCCAGGCGCGAGAGATTGCAATTGTCGCCTGGAGGTTACAGCTGTGGCTGGGCACCACGGTGAGTAAGGACTAAGCTCAGCCGAGTCAGCAGCAGCTGACACACGTTAGCGAGTCGGCATTAGTCGACGCTGGCCGGGCTCCCCTCATGGGTATAGCCCGGGCGGGGCTCAGCTTTGCATATCGGACTTATCCTTAAGAAAGAAAAAAGATAGTCTATGGTCTCTGGCCTTGATAGTTTTGGGAAAACAGGTTCCATATGGAATGAGATGAAACAAAAGGTTTGATATTTGCACTTTGAAATGAACATGCGGTAGCATAAGTAGCATGAGATGGTTATTTTCAATTAATCTACCTTTCTGTGATGCTGAGCAGGGAAGGAGGCTCAAGATAAATATCGGTTTCACTGTTTTTCTGACACAGAAAAATAAAGAGCCAAATTGGATGTGTGATAATAACCCTTTCAGGACTCATAGATAATCTACTGCTAGGATATAAATATGCTCAATGACCTTGGCTCAGCTGAGAACTTTCAGAGCAAACATATAAACTTATTTAATATCTTCCCTTACACACATGCACACTCCCACATTCACGCAGGCATGCACGCACGCACACAAATCCGCCCAAAATCGGCTAATCAAGTCAAGGCTGACAGGATTCAAGAGATCCTATTGTTTTAGATAAGGAAAAAAATCAAATATCTGAAAAAGCAGCCTGTCACACTACTTATTTGCTCAACTAAATTTATATAAGTCATAGCATAGTACAAATAAAATTTTAGCTTTGCATATATGTGTCAAGTAAATTCCAACTGTTACTAAAGAGTTAATTTCTTTGGAAGAGCCAGATGTGTCTATTCACTCAAATTCAATTTTAACTTGTAATCAATATACAGTCATGAGGTAAAATATGGATGATAAAATGCATGAATTATACTCTATCTTTATTTCTCAGACACAACTTCTAAAAAGTAGAGATTAATTTTCTTTTTCCCTTTTTTTAATGGATTGCATTACCACATAACACCCACACAATATCTGAGAATTGGGCCGACTACATCTAAAGGGCATCAACTGAAGCAGCAGCAGTGGCTGTGGTGTATTTGCTCTGAACACCATCTAGTCTGGTCAGCAGAGAATACCAGCCACTATGCAAAGCAGAAGCAGTTGTGTAGAGAATCTTGATCCAGCATGTTCACTTTTGTTTGAGTCTGAAGCGATGGTTTTGTCCTCATGAACCGCATGTGACCCTCGCTAATCAAGTGACTATCATCAAGATAAACAGAGGTAGGTAGTCATTTAGCAGTCAAGAGGCTGCTTAGAGACAAGGCCTGGAAGCTCCAAGCCACAGGAAGTGAACAAAGGGCATATTGGGTTATCTTGGAAATGGTCTGCACTAAATAATGTTTTAGCTTCCCACTGGGTGATTATATACATTTGGTGTGAAATACTGCAACAAAAACAAGAAAAATGCAGTCTACAATGATACTGTTGTACTGTAAGCAAGGACATAGATGGTAATAAAAAATCATGTTCCAATTTCAAACTTGATCTTAGTAATGTACCAGACTTATTTAGAGGCAAAGGAGACAGGAGAAAGATAAAAGATTTTAATGTGATGCTTTTTGCCCTAGTTAGATCTAAATTCCTTTCTTTTTGTTCAGAGTACCCAAAAGACTGTACTGCAAGTAAGTTGAAAATCTAAAACTTAAGAAACAATTAGTCAATTCAGAAAAGAATGCCTTAATAATATGCCATGTTGCTTGATCTTACAACAGAAACCTTGTTCACAGATTCTCAGGACCCCTATGATTACTTGCTAAGAACTTAAATGAAAATCATGGCCAAACTGTAGTACTGCTGATCATATTACAAAACAACTGGGCATTGTTTAAAATACATTCATCATGAAAGAGTACAGACAGTTGTGCGACTTCCATGTACATAATCTTTTAAAAATGACAGTATGGACATCTCAACACCTAAGACCTTGGCAAATACAGGGCATGAAGCACGTGATGGTATAATATCAACTGATCCATGATCCTTAAGGTCATGGATCTTACACCGTATGCCCAACAGTGCTTCTTGAAGGCGAGTTGTATACAGGAGAAATGATGATTCTATAAATTCTCAAAGAAGCCCAATCTAAAGCTTATTTCATTGATCACGCACAACACAAAAACACACTATACAGTTATCAAACTCATGATATGGGTCTTAACCATAAAACTGACTCATTAAAAGGTTGTGACTATTTAACATTGGACTCAAGATGTGGGCATGGCAGTTATCAGGCTATGATTAACTTAAAAATAAAGTTAGTTTGATTTCCTTACTAGAAACAAACCCAAATTAAAGTCTGAACATAATGGCAGTGTTGATAGCAAAAGTTAATTAACATAATAAACTTAAGTTACACAACTATTTTACATCTTAAGTAAGAAGTAAACGTTCATCCTGGTAGCACCATTGTCAGCTGAAGAAAATGAAATCAACAATTGAAACACAATAATAATAAGGATGATAAATGAAAAAAAAAGAAAAGAAAATATTAAAAAAAGGAAATAAAGCTGCAAATTGGTCTTCATGCAATCACAAGGCAATATTGTTTTCTTCACATTTTCCTTTCTTAGCAAAAATATTACCAAAGGTCGTAACTTCACACACACCAAAGAAAAATAATGATCATATTCAACAAGAGTATATCAATCTTTTTATGAGGCTCACCTATATCATGAGTAAAGACAAGCATTGTATTTGGGGAGCACATACACCTTTTGAGAGCTCACCACCATTGTGAATAAGGTTAGATATAACACTAAAAACAACAACATGTTACAAGATGTCACATACAACACCACCAAGCATCTGGGGAGACACACATAGAAGCTCTCACATCACAATAAATGTCACAGACTTTGTTTTTTTGTTTTTTGTTTATTTTTTACTTTTTAAAACTATTGCTTCAAGTACAACAATTTTCCCATAAGAGGGTCTCAACAATCACAAACTTACATTTAGAGAAACAATGTGTCCTTTTGGCACAAATATTGCATGAAGTGCATAATATTGCTGTTATAA
>NC_061841.1:17058381-17065881 GCF_019202785.1 Penaeus chinensis
AGAGAGAGAGAGAGAGAGAGAGAGAGAGAGAGAGAGAGAGAGAGAGAGAGAGAGAGAGAAAGAAAGAGAGAGAGAGAGAGAGAGAGAGAGAGAGAGAGAAAGAAAGAGAGAGAGAGAGAGAGAGAGAGAGAGAGAGAGAGAGAGAGAGAGAGAGAGAGAGAGAGAGAGAGAGAGAGAGAGAGAGAAAGAAAGAAAGAAAGAAAGAAAGAAAGAAAGAAAGAGAGAGAGAGAGAGAGAGAGAGAGGGAATTACATGACTGAAAATTATACAACTTGATTTGTGAGGTAATTAAACTCCTACAATCATTTCACATATATGAAAAAAGGGTACAGAGTTTAAAGATGATGGTAAAAACTGTATCACATAAAAGTCGTACAGTGCCTAATAATTACGAAATAAAATTAATCCTTTTAGACTGAACCACATTATGCCAAGAAATGATCATTCTCATTCTATATGCTACAAACAATATCTAACCTTCTTATAAAGAGGCTTTTAATGGATGAAGAATGATCCCTCTCTGTCTGAAATGTCTGGTGCAAAGGTTATGGCGATCAGGTGTGAAATAATCGTAAATATCAAAGATGAATTTGTGCTTTCCTCTTTATTTCTGAAGTTTTTGTTATGGTCAAATCATTGAATATTGGAATTAGGCTTATACCGGATTGCTATAACTCTGATGCCCAACCCTGAGGGACCACACAATATGCCCAAATAAATGTGAGTTTATGGCAACAATGCTCTGTTTTTTGTAAATACCTTTCCATAATTTAGTCTAATATTTATATCAGTCTTCTGGATGTCTTGAGATGCAAATATTTGTTATCATATCTAAGGGACAATAAACATACAGAAATGCATGCTACAGGTATGCACTCCTACAGTGGGTGGCATAAGCTGTGATATCCATTATGCTGCAGTTATGAATGTTCATGTAACCCTAGTGGTTGTAAGGGAGTGATGATGAAAGTTAGTAATTTTTAAATAATAATGTTAATAGTATTTCAATAATTAATTAATTTTAGAAAAAAAAAGAAAAAAAAAAGAAACATAATTTCTAACTGAAGTGTATACCTACTCACCCAGTGTATTTCATGAAAGAAAGTAAAAAAAAAATTGGCAAAACAGGAACACCAAATTACTGACAGCAAAGTTCACAGATAAGAAATAAGGTAACATGTAATTCACCGAAATGGGTATCACAGTCTGTCCCATTAACACTTATTATAGTGGTCTAATAATGCAAGTAAACTACAAAACAAAATGAATAATATGAATAACCAGGGCACTATCAAAAAAGCACATACACAATTGTCAAATAACACAACAATATAAAGATAAAGCTCATATGACATTTTTGCCATAACTTTTAAAGTTACAGTTTTCTTTACTTCTTTGTACAATCATGCCAGTCAAATAAATAAACAAACATGATAAAAGGAAATGATACACCACCTAACACCTTGCAGTGGAAACTGATACTATGAGCCACTACCATTTACCAACAGATAGGAGCACAAACTGCAATTTAAGCAGAGAAAACTAAACATATGATTATTGAATGACTGGCAATGGTGTTATGCTTGATATAATGTGCTGTCAGTATACCTATGAGTTAGTGTATGACATCTGGCATGCTGGAAAATATTAGGATTTATGTCTCTGTGCACCTTACTTTTATGCAGTGACAATGACCAGTATTTACTCTTCCTTCTTTGTTATATGGAATTAGCAAAATAAACATTTCATAGCATTTTAAAGTGTAAAATGGATGACAAGATAAATTTGTACTAATACATTCTGTTTTGGAATATATATAATTCTGAGTACAATTTTCACAAGATATCTTACATATTTAATTTATGCTTCTGAGATGTTTTTTTTATGAAGGTAGAGTGCAGAGGATATGTTTATCTTATATGAATGTTTTAGTTTTTTGTAAGTTGTGTCTGCAAGAAACAGGATTACTTTAGATTTTATCTAATCAGTATGCAGGCTATTCCTTGTCTTGTTACTTAAAGAAATATAAACATAATACTCCTTACCAATGGATTTTAGACTTGGGGAGAAAAAAAAAAAAAAAAAATCCACTCTCTGAAAATGTTTTTTTTAACCTTACCAAAGCCATTTCTGAGTATCCTTTTAGTTGTAAACTTTTCTTGAGGTTTGCTCAGTCCTTTTGTAAGTCCTGTGGTTGTAAGCAGGCCTAGTGTAGTGATTTTTCTCATAGTTGTTGAAAACACGTGAACTGCCCTGATCTTGGGAGCCTGGAGAGCTCCAACCTTCAGAACTCCCTGAGTTCCTGCCATGAGACCTGCCTGAGCTCCAGCTGCTAGAACTGCTTGAGCTCCAGCTGCTAGAACTGCCTGAGCTCCACCCACCAGAACTGGCTGAATTCCGTCCCTGAGTGGTGTGCTTCCATCCACTAGAGCTGTTTGACCAGGGATGGAGGATTCAAGGGCAGTCATCAGCATGGTGTACTACGAAAAGGGGCTATGCGGCGTCCTTGGACATATAGTTAATTCTGACAGGTTAACTCTAAATGGTAAGGGCATGATGCAAAAGGACAATAAATGCAGAAGCAGATGATATACAAAGAATAACAAAGCTTTTGCATTGCATATTAGCTTTGAATGTCACAAGCTTTCTTTCTAATTTTCTATACAAAATACAATATCTTAAACAAGAATGGATTGTACACTTAAGCTGCTTTGTCTGGCATCTCACTACCTAGTTCAATGTAATCAGTAATTACATTAGGTAAATTAGGGACTGCTTTAAAGCTACCTGCTTTATGCACTGTCTGGATTTAAACAGTTATCTTGCATGCTCAATATTTTTTCTGCATTTACATGAGGGCAACATGCTTGAAATACGACAGGACTTATGCATTTAATCTACTTTTATACACACATGACAATATTCTAAAACTTCCACAAAAACAGTAAAAACACAGTCTCTACATACTACCTTTCACAAGACAGTCTGTTAAATGCTTGAGAACAAGTTATAATACATTTATAAATTAGAACAAGGAAAAGTCATAAATAAAATGTTTTTTGGAACACCTATGCTAGAATTTCTATTGATTTCTTTCTTTCTTAACCAAAGATCTTACCTTGGACAAGTATTTACATTGATGCCAGAGAGCGCACGATCCATAAAGTTGATTAACTGTTCTTCGCCAATGGCCAACCTATGAATGCAACCCTGGAAGCCTGTTGTGTAGACTCCATCTGTCATGAGCGCAAGGTCCGGGACTCCTCCTGCAAGTCAAGTAATGTACAGTGATACACTAGGCTAAAATAATGCAGAGCAATATAAAACAAAAAAAGAGAAAAGCAATATATACTGTCATTGTAAGTAATGTATTTTTTTTCACACAAATATTGAGCTTATATTTAATTTTCATATCATCCAAAAGTTTATCATGTATATCAGAAATACAGAAAATATTTATAAAATGCCATGAGGGAGCCCCTGGGTTTTTGGGATTTCTACCTAACACTGAACAATATATAAAAGTCACACACTAGTAAAACACAAAGGTAAACAATCCAGTCATGCAAGATATGAGCATCATAGACCCTCTCTCCTATAATCCGAGTTGGGCTCATGTCTGAAGCCATTAGTCAGAATAAAATCTCTTGAACTCAAGACCCATTACTTACCGATATATATATTGCCTTCAGCATTCAGCATATGCAGAATTCCAGGACTCTGTCCATATTCACGCACTGAACCATCCAACTCAAGTACTCCTTGTCTGCCAGCCCTCTCGACTGTGAGTGTGTGCCGCTCTCCATCGTCAACACGACTCGGTGACCTTACCATGGCTGGTCCAGTTCCAACATCAAATGTGAATTCTATTATTCCATCCTTAACTGGAAGATAATAAAATGAAGGGTAAGAAGCTGTTTTTGACAAAGGGGACAAAATACTAATCATAAATATACATATCATACATCTGCATATTCTTGCACACATAAAATGCACACACACACACACACACACATTCACACACACACACACACACACACACACACACACACACACACACACACACATATATAATATATATATATATATATATATATATATAAATATATACATATATATACATTTTATATATATATATATATATATATATATATATATGTAAGTATGTATGTATGTATGTATGTACATACATATATACATTATATATTTATACACATATATATACATATATATATATATACATACATATATATATATATACATATATATATATATATATATATATATATATATATATATATATATATATATGTATATATATATATATATATATATATATATATATATATATATATATATGCGTATACATAAATCTATATTTACATATACTTATATATATGTATGTATGTATGTAAGTATATATATATTACATGTATAAATATGTAAGTATATATATATATACATACACACATAGCCTACATGCAAACACATACACATACACATGCACACACACACACACACACACACTTTTGGTTACTGTCAGCTTTCATATGCTTCTATGGCATTTACTCTTATGATCTGTCTTTTGTGCACAGTAGTCTCTTTTGGGAATCACTTACTGGCAACACTGATGTAGTCCTGTCCTCGGCCAGGGACTGTTGGCTCTTGCCCGTACCAGAAAAGAAGTCCATTAGGTTTTATTGTGGAGAATTCAAAGGTGAGTTTCTGAGCCTGTCCATCTTCTTGTGGCAGCATCAGCTTGTCAAACTCCACCCAAGAATCCCCGGAGAAAGATGCTGATTCCCGTATGTCTACATCTATGGGGCGGAAAGAGGTTTATTAATGGTCTCTTCCTTTGTTCACTATGTTATGATAACTGTATTTGTCCTTAACTTTCTTTTCTTATCTGATATTCACAAACTGTGTGAGAAAAGCTTACAAAAATTAAAACTTGTAAATAAAATTAATTTGTACTCTAAATCAAAATGGTGACTTATAAATCATGGTGCACATAAGGGCATCAAAACAAGTGCAGTATAAACTCTAATTTCTCACAAAATCTCTAACTTTACAGCTCAAATGGAAAGGAAGAATACAAATACATACTGTGTTCACAATGCTGGCCAGCAAAACCAAGTGGACAGTTGCAGGAGTATTCATTTCTTGATCCAACACATGAAGCGCCATTTTTGCATGGTCGTATAATGGTGCAGACACCAGGCTCCATCTCACAATTGTGGCCACTGGGATATCAAGAGAAAGCTTTATCATATTTCTGACTACCTGTGATGGAAATCTTTGCTTATGAAAGCTAAAGTCCCTAGTATATTATACACCATGTAAGAAAATATTTTCTCCTATCTGATAATCCAGAAAAAAAACAAAACAAAAAAAAAAACAGCTGCCTGTATCACCCACAAAAAAGCACACATACAACTCTAAAAAACACACCTGTATCCCTCTTGACAAGAGCAAGAGTATCCATGTGGTGAGCCTGGATCCTCAGAACACTGTCCATTGTTGAGGCAAGGGTTTGTGCTGCAGAAAGCAATGGTGGCACCTCCACACTGTCCAACATTGGCAGAGTCCACTAGTGATTCTGCCATGCGAACTTGTTGGTCCATGATTTTGATCTGAAATGCATTAAAAAGAAGTCTTTAGTACTAAAATCTTATAATTAGCTAAGCTCTTATGTCATGTGGACTGAAATGCCAAATGTAGAGCCTGTTTTTACATAGACATGCTATGAGTGACTGTGAGAATACCCAAGAAATTATTGCTAAAAGCAAACAATCAAAATGAACAAATTGTGTGTACTATACTCTGACTTCTGTATGAGAGAATAGCACATAGAAAAAGTATACTGCATGAAAAACATCCTTGTCTCCCAGAAGACAATTAGGTAATTTTTAAAAAATGAACGGGATCTACGAACCTGACGAGACTTATGAAAAGGGTGATTTGAAATAAGATAAATTGTCCCAGATCAGATCATAATTTCCACATTTTTAAAGGTTTTAAAGCATTGTGTATGGCATTATATTTACAATCTTTGCAAGATGAAAAATATCTGAAAGAGAATGATTACCTCTTTAACGCATCCTTTAAATCCATCACCCACTCCAACTTCAGGTGAAATTTCCACACGAGTATTGTCAACGCCTCCAATGTACAATGGGGTGATCAGATTCAGCCCTCTGTTTGAACCAGGGGATTCCGTATTTTGCATTTGGCCTCCATTGATTGTCATGGATCCACGACGATCAGTTCTGTTGGCACGTACCTGAAAAAAAAATGTATATATATATATGTGTATTGGCAGTAAAATTAGTAACAGTCAGCAAGTAATTTTTTTTTTTTTTTTTTTAATTCTTGCTTTCATCTAATAATCTAATAATCTCACTGATAAAATATACTATCAATTCTAATGCCTTTAATAGCTTGCACTGTATCCTACTGATGGCAGTACAAACAGCTCTTCTAGCACTGGGACTTACTTCGACCCATTCATCCTGCAACAAGGGTTCACTCTGCAGAGTAGCAGTGCCACTTCCTGTGTTGAAACGGAACTCCAAGCGCTTGTTTCGAATAGCTAATGATGCAAAGTCACCTTCTCCACGATACTTCTGTGAGCAGTACATCAACAAACCATCCTCCAAGCTCTGCAAAAAGAAAAAGAAATAAATGAAAATGAACTTACCACACTACATAAAAAAATCTCTCCCTCTCCCCCCCTCCCCCCTCTGTGTGTGTGTGTGTGTGTGTGTGTGTGTATGTGTGTGTGTGTGTGTGTGTGTGTGTGTGTGTGTGTGTGTGTGTGTGTGTGTGTGTGTGTGTGTGTGTGTGTGTGTGTGTGTGTGTTTGTGTGTGTGTGTGTGTGTATACATACATATATTTATAAATATATTTATATATATATATGTATATATATATATATATATGAATACATATACACATATGTACATATGCTTATAACTAAATAACCATCTCACCTCAGGTTTAAAGTTAAGGTCCACAGAGAATCGTTTAAGTGCTCTTGGTGTTTGGTAAGCAATATAGGATCCATCTCCAAATGCTGGTTCCTGAATCATTATGTCCCTCTCACATCTCTGTCCAAATTTGCCAAATGGACAGAAACATTCAAAGCCTCCTGGTTTATTTACACAGCGACCAGTTCCACAGACACCTGAAATGAAAAAAAGCTAGGACTGTGAATGGGTTTCAGACATATAATTCCCACTTTCTTGTGACTAACTAAAACCTTTCTTTTAAATGCCCTAAGTAACTTTTCAAAACTATCCTATTATCCTATTTAATTTCATCTCACTCTGTTGTAGCATTTATATTTACTTCAGCTTGTGTAATCATGTGTGATTCAAGTTATCTCACCTGGATAGCAAGCCTCGCCTGTGTTCTCACACAGTCCACCTGAAAAGCCAGCTGGACAAATACACTTGTGGCCCACTTCAGTGTATGCTTCTTGGCACACACCATTGTTCT
>NC_061841.1:17070881-17078381 GCF_019202785.1 Penaeus chinensis
ATTTTTAATGCTAATCATCATTTAAAGTTAGGAAGACTATGTCACTATATTAAATACAATAAATACAAAAAAGTATAATATTCATACACGGTTCTCTATAAAAGATAACAATAATAAAAATAAAAGAATTTAAAAAAATCTAAGAAAACACTTCATAATTACGTTATAAACATTTTGAAAATATATTTCTTATAAACAAAAATATCATTACACCTCCACACCTTGGAATAACTCCTGTGACAACCAGTAAAGTGGCTTGGTCCAGAGATCTTTCCGCATTGCTGGCTGTACACACAAATAATCCAGCATCCTCTGTATGAACTTCTGGGATATTCAAGACATTCTGCCACAGAAAGAACGAAAAAGAGAGAAAAAAAAAAATATCACAAGAATGAAATAATGATGCATAAAATACAGCAATCACATAATCATCATTAACACACTCTGAACACATCTATGAAAATATGTATCAACTCACATTTTCAACAAGGGAATTGACAG
The DNA here is from genome assembly GCF_019202785.1 of Penaeus chinensis. Lineage (NCBI taxonomy): Eukaryota > Metazoa > Arthropoda > Malacostraca > Decapoda > Penaeidae > Penaeus > Penaeus chinensis. The sequence continues at coordinate 17,071,383 of NC_061841.1, forward strand.
GCAGTTCCCCACCCTGCTTAGACCAGGTGTATGATACAGGAGGAGTTAGGTTGACGTGGCATTCCATGACGACACCCAGCCCAAATGCTACAGACCTTGTCATGACTGATCGTTGGTTTAGTTCAAAGTCCACACGTTCAGTAGAAATTACACCTGCAATAGAGCCATATGCAATCACCCTGATACTCTTTTCCTTGCCAGATTTTGCATTCAAATTTCTTGTACAATGGATATTATTTCACATTAAACAGTTATGACCATTCCAATATCTCACCAGCAATATCCATCCATAATGAAAGCCCAGAGTTAAAGTGAAATAAAATATCATTTGTATTTAATCAGTGATGAAAAATGTGAAAATAGTGTTCTACATGATTTTGTATATCATATTTAATGGTCCATCAATAATTCTGACCTATAAGCACTTTCAATGAACTTGAGTTTACACATAGCATCTTCATCATGTAAAGAAAAATGGAAGAAAAGGAAAAGAAACTTACCCTGAATTGCTAGAGGGAAGTTTTCTTCAAAGACTCCCTTGGAAGTTGTAACAACACACTGGTAAATTCCTCCATAGTTAGCCTGTACATTAATCAGCCTGAGGACGTTCTCCCGTGGCTGAGCATTAGGAGGAAGATCTGCGTTCATTCTCCTCCAGGTAACTGATGCTGGTGCCTGGCCACTCACTTCACAAGTCAAGTCAATATTTCCTCCAATTTGTACATTAGGGCGACTGGGTATAATTCTGATTTCCACGGTCTGTCGTCCCGCTGTTCAAAAAATAAAGTAATAAGTTTAGGACGTCATGATCTATTGTGGAGTATTTCGATCCTTAGGTTATGCTATGCCTTTTATTATTTTTTTTTTTTTTCATTTGTTAGAGGATGAAAATGGCTTTCTTTCTTTTGACTTGATGAATCATAAAACCTGGGAGAGGTATCTGTTAAAAATGTATATGTATAGATGTATAATGACATAACAATACAAAGAAGAAACTGACTGCACTATCTATGCACTCACCTGCAAGCAATTTTTCCATTCCCAAGGAGACAATTTGAACACTGTCTTTTCCTTTATTTGTGATATCAGCGCACATCCAATCACATGCATTGTTAGTTGAATTACAAAAGAGCGCCAAGTCAGAGTTAATGTTTACATCTACTATATCTCCCAAAGCAGTGGTTATTTTAAAGAAATAACTGATACTTGCACAACCGTTAGAATATGATCTTAATAAATTACAGGACTCTAACAACGCAGTGATGAAAAAACAAGTAGGTGGAAAGTGGTCACTCCTTTCTAAATTCTGATGGTTGCTGGGCATAAGAATGAAACACAAATCTGGCGAGTGACTACAGTTTCTTAGATCAACAACAGCAAGCCATGTTCCAACTGAAGAACGGCTGGTCTGGAGCATCCCTTGCAAGTTAGAAATTTCTTCCTGAGTTTTTAAAATTACCTTCTCTTCCTCAGGCTTAGAACTATTGATGCATTTGACTTGATTTGATAATGATCCTAATATTAAACAATCTATTCCCTTTGATGAATATTCTATGCCATGAGCCTTTTTGCTAATATTCATTTCTAAGTTTGATTTGACTTTTGAATCATCTGCAAGAGTGTAAGCGCACTCTTCACCACACATTGTTCCATCAGCATTATATACACTTGCAGATAAGTTAGTCTCATTAGTCTGCTTCAGAAGAAAACCTGCTGAACCATTCCAAGCTTGAGAGCATGCAACAAAAAAAGTTAGCACAATTAATATACATTTGAAAAAGAAAAAGGAAAACTTTTTTTCATTACAGCAATATGCAAAAAAGAGAAAAAGTAAGAATTTAGTCTGCTTCATCCCATTTCATTAAAAGGAAAAAAAGCTTGGCATGATATGGTTAGTCATATAGAATAACATCAGCTGAATAAAAGATTCTGCTAAGGAAACAAAGTAAGCAGTGAAAATTAAAAGACACATGATTCAGGAAAAAAGTTTAATGAGGAAACACTTTTATAAAAAAAAAAAAAAAAAAAAAAAAAAAATCATGCAGCTTTGCAATCTAAGGCAAAATTCTAAGTTCTGTCTGATTTTACTTGATAATAAATATGCAAATACATAGTATCTAACTGCACAGGACACTATAATTAAATATATGAAAATAAGTTCATAGTATTAGCAATTAATAATAATAACAGAATGTTTCTGATAACATTCTGATAAAGTACCATGTAATTCAAAAGATTTATAATAACAAAGCATAATAATAGCTTAAAAGCTGCTACACATCATCTGATTAAAAAGAATATCAACTCTGCATACTGAAGTATCTTGTAATGCCTGTTGCATCATAAAAATATTACAATAATTTCTACATAGCTAAAATAACATACTCAAAAGAGCTGAAAGAACAAATGCATAGGTAAAGAAGATAGTATAGGGAATAACAACATTTTATTAAGGTAACAAAAAAAGAAGCACAGCAGTTCGAGAAGTATGTTAGTAACTGGTGCATGCATATTACATAAATATTCTTAGACATATCATGCAGTTAGCAGATTAAGCAATGAAGACAGATTCACACATTAAGCTTTACCAGATTTTATAAATTTTGATATTATCTTTGAAACATATAACTATCAAGGAGAATCAAATTTTATGATAACATATTGCAAAATAAGCACTCTTCATATACACAAACTCTCAATATAAATTAAAGTTCAAGACAAGCTTTAAAGTCAGAAATATTGTCATTCATTTGACAAAATCTGACAATTGTAAAACCATTACAGCTTTTCATTTCTATATTATAAGAACAACTGAACAACAATACAAAAACTCAAACACTTGCTATCAAAAGCTTTTTCAATTTTTACTGCACTATCTTCACAGTGTAATAACAACAAAAATTTTAGACATTACAGTTTTTCTTTGAGACAACATGAACAATAAACAATTATCAGTGTGGTATAGCCTCCAGTTTTAGATATTCATCTACTTGATAGCTAATTCTCCATTAAGTGACAATGCATTTGTTGTTAATTAATGCCACTTGAATGAATACGTAACAATCCCTAAAACCACAAAGAATTCTCCATAACTAGTCGTTAAGTGCACTTATAAAACTAAAAGTCCTGTTTTCATGCATGTTAAAGTACTTTGTAATTGATCACTCACTCATTACAGTCAAGGAGATGACAGAGGACAGGTATCCTGTTGGACCACTTGCTTCACACTGATACTGACCACTGTCTTCTGGCCTCAAGGAAGTCAGTCTTTTGGGAAAAAAAGAAAAAATGGATATAATGTATCAACACACATATGCAAATGTAATATATATATAACATGTATTTAAATATCAATTAATCTATTTAGTAATGTATATTTGTGTATATATCCATATCTATCTATATGTAAGTATGTATGTATATATGTATATATGTATATATGTATATATGTATGTATGTATGTGTGTATGTATGCATGTGTGTATGTATGTGAATGTGCATGTGTATGTGTATGTGTATGTGTATGAGTATGTATATGTATATGTATATGTATATGTATATGTGTATGTGTATGTATATGTATGTATATACACACACACACACACATATGTGTGTATGTGTGTGTGTGTGTGTGTGTGTGTGTGTGTGTGTGTGTGTGTGTGTGTGTGTGTGTGTGTGTGTGTGTGTGTGTGTGTGTGTGTGTGTGTATGGGTGTGTGTGTGTGTGTGTGTGTATGGGCGTGTGTGTGTGTGTGTGTGTGTGTGTGTGTGTGTGTGTGTGTGTGTGTGTGTGTGTGTGTGTGTGTGTGTGTGTGTGTGTGTGTGTGTATGGGTGTGTGTGTGTGTGTATGGGTGTGTGTGTGTGTATGGATGTGTGTGTATGGATGTAAATATGTATGTATGTATATAAAGATAAGTATATATGTATATATATGTATATGTATATATATTATATACATATATATAAATATATGCATGTATATTATATATATCAATATATATACATATATATTATATTATATATAGGTGTGTCTGTCTGTCTGTCTGTCTGTATGCATGTTTATATGTATGTGTATATATATATATACATACATACACATATATATATGTGTGTGTGTGTGTGTGTGTGTGTGTGTGTGTGTGTGTGTGTGTGTGTGTGTGTGTGTGTGTGTGTGTGTGTGTGTGTGTGTATGGGTGTGTGTGTGTATGGGTGTGTGTGTGTGTATGGGTGTGTGTGTGTGTATGGATGTGTGTGTGTATGGATGTAAATATGTATGTATGTATATAGATATGTATATATGTATATATATATGTATATATATTATATACATATATATAAATATATACATGTATATTATATATATATATATATATACATATATATATTATATTATATATAGGTATGTCTGTCTGTCTGTCTGTATGCATGTATATATGTATAGCTGTATATAGATATGTATATAAATATATATATTATATATACATATATATATTACATATATACATACATATACATATATATGCACACACACACACACACACACACACACACACACACACACACACACACACACACACACACACACACACACACACACACACACACACATATATATATACTTATACACACACATATATATACACACATACATATGTACACATGTGTGTGGGGGGTGAGTGTGTGTGTGTGGGGGGGGGGGTTGAGAGTACTTTCTGTACCTCACTATAGCAAACAAATTACAGAATAAGAAAAAAAAAATATGTAAAAGATATTAAAGTTCTGATACCTCACCTCAAAAGATTGCCACGAATGACAGCATTTGAAGGAAGGCTGCCTCTAACCCTAGACCAAGAGACTGCATTGGGGTCGATTCCTGAAGCCTCACACCGAAGTTCAGCCGTTTGTCCAACAAGTCGCACAATTTCTTGCTGGATTGCGGTTAAGAGTGGTTCCTCTGCAAAATTCAAAGTGAGAGTTAATTTTTTCCTCAATACACAACATTGGACAGAAATTACATTCAGATAAAGAAAGTAGAAAAAAAGAAAATACCTGTTTCTTCATAGTTTGCAGAAAAGCAAGACAGATATAGAGTATCTTCTTAATTTTGACATTTGAAACTTAAATAAAATTATACATGTAAGACAAACCTTAATGTAATTCATAATTTGCCAACCCTCACAATACACTAGAAAATGAATATTGCATAACTGATTATCCAGACATAATCACTAAAATCATTATATTCTATACCCCAACTACTTACAATGCAGACAGTAATAATGAACACACAACAAAATGCAACAAATCAAACATCTACTGTTGTCTGAAGATACACATAAACATATATAGTAAACAGCTACATTTCTCAATGAAGAGAGAGACACTACATCATCTTGTAACCTTATGTGACACATCTTATCATTACATTTCCACAAAATTAGAAAATAAATGGATGAAATTACACATACAATAAGACATGGCATTAATAATACACAACATACAGATTCATATAATACTTATTACAAACAGATACAAATCAATACACACAGTAGAATTAATTATGTAGCTCACATATAAAAAGAAAAAGTATACCTACTGTATTCACAACAAAACCAAAATGTATATTGATCTCCCACATACAGTACATATAAAACACATTAATTAAGAATGATATATCATTTGTACAATACAAAGGTAACACAAATATAGGTAACACTTGCAAAAGACACACAATATATCCTCTTAGAAAGAGACTTGCTTTTCACTTCATGGAAGTCACCATAACATTAAATGCTGCCCCGACCCACACTGCAAATAACAACACTACTGGTCAAGAAATTCATTACCATTTCTGATATGCCTTCTGGTTCGGAGGCAAATCTTTTCATCCTTACAGTCATTACAGTCACACTCGCCATCACAGTTGAGGTAGAATGGGTAACATTTTCCATCACCACATTTGAAGAAATCTGAGCATTTGGTCAGGTCGAAAATGTCATCTGCAGGATTGGGTGTGGAAAAAGGTTACGAGGTCTTAATAAGAAAAGAAAGAAAAACAAAAAGAGTAAAGGAAAAGAACATGCAATTATTCAAAAATGCATCAAAAATGGTATATATTAAAATATATATAAAATAGATATAGAAAAGCACATGCAACATTCTTTTTTTTTTTTTTTTTTTTGCATTACAAAGAAATTAATAACATGAAAACATGCTTTTAGATGATTAAAACAGATATGAAAGAAGGATAAATATAGATAAAGAGACAAATGTTAATAAGTGAGGATAAGAAACTGGATAATAGAAGAAAATATGTAAAGAAAGTATAATACAGGTTTTGATTTCACAATATATAGCAAATGCTAGAACTACATACATTGTACATTCACACTTGCATATATTAGATCTATGCTTAGTAAAAGTGTAGTTGACTTCAAATGTTTATGAAATGTTTGTGACTTCTGATGAACATACTTACCAATGCAACCCTGTTCATCTCCAGCATCATAACAGTCTGGTATACCATCACATATCTGGTGTTTTGCAAGGCAGAGTTTGTTGCCACATGGAGAGTCCTCACAAGCTATCATAAAAGTGTTATTTGAAAACAAAAACTGTCTCTGAGTAAAGGAATGGTAGTGGGTGTATCATCACAACTGTGCAGCTGGTCCTCCATTTGCTATTGGTAACTATCATGTGCATACTGTTTTTTTCCTAATTTTTTTTTTCCCTTTTTTCTTGGAAATCTTTAACATCAATATCCTTATATCAATATACTGATATTGCTACTATTGTAATGATGAATATTAGTAAAAGCTAACATTATAATAACTCGCTTCATACAGATCTTACAAGTTCTCAAACTTTCTCATAGGCTTATAGGCTTAAGGGGGCCATTGCGAAGCAGCGTATCAGGGGGGTCACTTGGGGCTCAGTGGCCTATGGTATTCATACATGAATGTGGAAACTACCACATGAGTGTCAGACCCGATCCCTGGA
>NC_061841.1:17085881-17088381 GCF_019202785.1 Penaeus chinensis
AGAATCCCACACACCAAAAAAAAAAAAAAAGCCCTACCTTAAGACACCGCCATTGAGTGTTTCCGTATTCAGTGACAGTGGTCGACCATCTGTTCGAGCCCAGCGCACTGTGGGGGTTGGGATGCCTCCAGTCAGGTGGCACTGGAAGAGGGCACTTGCTCCTGCCACAATGGTCTGCTTGACTTGTGGGTAGATCTGAACAGTTGGAGGTTCACGCCCTAACAGGAGAATATAACAGGCATGAGGGGAAGAGGTTTTCCTTTAATAGAGGATTCCTGGTTAAACTAGACAGTCAAATATATGACACAATAAATAATGAAACCAAAAAATGGAGTTTCCTTTCTCTTCTGATTAACTATCTCCCTGACTCTTAAGGTTAAAAAAAAAACTTACGTTCTACTTCCACAATGGCTGCTGCTTGTGCTGTTCCTCCAGCATTCTCTGCTGTACACACGTACATTCCCCGGTCACTTACAACTGCACTTATGATCCTCAGCACGTTCCCTTCAACACGGACACCTACGCCAAACTCGTCATTCACCTGTAGGGTTAAGTAAACTAACTTATCAGTACTGTTCCTTAACCCATTTTGTTTCTTCAACATTCTTTGTCTTTGTGTAGGTATATCTACAATGATTTTTTTTCTTATAAGGTAAAATCATTTATAAATAACAAGAGGAAAATTCATACACAGATGTGACTACAGCAAAGTCTAAACTACATAAAAAATAGTGATAGCTTTAACATTAATGATAATACAGAGAAATATTACTAACATTCTTTATATCATTAATAACAAGAACAATAATATGATGATAACACAATTAGGAAAAGAATAACAGTTATGATAACAGTAATGATAATAATTACCTTTGACCACTTAATCTCAGGTGGTGGACTTCCAGTTACAATGCATGTAAGCTCAGCCTCACTTCCCTGGTTAACAGTCTGTCGGTCTGGCTGAATCTGGACTGTAGGCATATTCCTTGAGGGAAAAAATTTACATTCTAAGCTAACAAGAACAAGAAAAAATAAGAAAAAAAATGCATTGGGTACTTTTATATTTCTTTTAACCTGAAAATTTTACTCCCTTGATGGAAAGAGTAAAAATCAGAAAATATACACATATATTAATACATAAATTGTACCTATAATAAATGAGGTTAGCAGATAATGAACGACACATAGCCTTGACCTACAGGCTTCATAGATCAGGACCTTTCCATATTTGCTTGGACTAGTTGGGATTTTCGAACTCAAAAACAGCAGAGCAGTACTTGGCCACCTTAGCCCACTGCTCTCAAACCAACAAACATAGATATATAATACTTTACAGATATGTTCACTAATGTTTTTGAACAAAGCAACACAGTATCATTATAGAAACCTCACTATGATACATGTTTACTTAACTGTCCTATAATTGTTTCCTGATAAACAAAATACACTCTATGGTTTGAATAGATATTAGTTCCTCAGCTAACCTAAAATTCTGAAAAATTATGGAGTTATATTTCACTAACTGTAATAAAAAAAGAAGTGACAATCAGTGGTTTACCTCCAGTTACAGCTAAACTCTTTATTATAAACATCTTGTGTAATAAGGTAATATATGTAATTAGTGCAATGTGTATCTAAGGTAACACTGTATAACACATCAAGGTTTAATGAATTTAACTTACAAATGGTCTTACCAAGTAACTATCTGGCATTTCACTGTCCCCGTCTCTCTACCATAGTCAGAAACTTAATCTTTTTCAAGCACCTTTAACCCTTTCAACTTAGCCACTTGCCAATTGCAACCTAGCATCAATGAGCACTATAATATACTCCTGAACTAACTTTTCTTATGTGGCTATCACTAAATAAATACATGCTGTAAAACTGTGCTGAATAACAAACTGTTTCATATACATACTATACTGTAATCTAAAATACTTAGCTCAAACAATAAAGACATTATACATTCGGTAAAAAATACTGAAATTTATGTAGTAATCAAAATTATATACTTCAGAAAAAAATATTATCATAATATCATAACTGGATTGTCATTATGGAAGTAGGGGGTTCCATGAAAGATTAAACATTCTCTGACACTAACCATGTCTCACTGATTGTAACGCGAGTGCTGGATTCTTCAAAGAAGCTGGACCTCTCGTCACTGATGCGGCACACATAAATACCTGAGTCAACAGCACGTGCATTTGGAATTGACAGTAGTCCATTCCTTACAGATGATTGCTAGGGAGGGAAGAATCCACAAAGATTAACCAAAACTTAATAATTCTTTTCTAGCATCAATAGCACAATCAATTCATATCTATCTAAATCTCATGTTCTAGTTTATTGTAATAATGTATCTATTGCTTTGATAATGTTGTATAATTAATATTTCACATGTTGTGAAGGATTAAATACTATTGTGTGCATCATAATTTTGAATTAGTTAATCTTGATGAATGTACATAATTTACCCATGGAGGAAACTACAGTAAAA
>NC_061841.1:17100881-17103381 GCF_019202785.1 Penaeus chinensis
AATGTGAGGGGAAAAATAAACTTACTGCAACTATCTTTCAAAATATGGCAACTGGTACCTCTATCACTGTTAAAGAGAATATTTTTCATCAATTTAATTCAAAGCCCTTTTTGTTTATAAGGAAGAAAAATTAGTTGAACATCTATGAGATTTAGCATTCATTACAATGAAAAATCTGTCTACTGTATCATTCCTCTAAGATTACTATTTCCAGTTCTTTAAAAATTAAAGAATTATTACATAACTTCTAAAAAAATAACATTGCTCCACTTGAATGTCCATTAACAACTTTGCTATTGACATATAACTATGAAATTTGACAATTGTAAATAACAAGCTATGTCTATGACCATACAGTTGAAAATGGAATATAATCAAGGCGAGAGTTATCTAAAGTGTAGAGCAAAATAATATCAGACTGCATATCAACATAAAGTTGATGTCAATAATTTATTCATATCAATAAAATTGTAGTAATAAAAGATAACGATTATGCATACACATACATAACAAAAATCTGAAAAAATACAACAACCAAGAACATTGAATTAACAACCACTGAAATGTCTAATATCCATCTGAAAATATAGAAAACAAGGAAAAGGATTAAAAGGAAGAAATAACAAAAATTGCAGACCCAACACCAGAAAACAATGAAGACAAGTAAAGAAAAAGAAAAAAAGGAGACAGTGGAGACAGGGTTCATGCGGCTGCTCTACAACCTTAGCAAAGAAGAGAGACTCAGGCAAGGTCAGGCAAGCTGGGACAAGTAGTGTTACCAGTGGTGGAGGCGCAAGGGGTGAGGAGAAGCGCCGCCACCAAACCCACAAGGAGGGAGAGAAGGAACAGCGGGGGGGACAAGGCACTGCCACACTGAGTTCCACCAGACCCGGCTGCTTCCACGCACCCAACAAAACACGAGCAGAAGTAGTGGTTGGTGGTGGTGGTGGTGGTTGGTTGGTGGTTGGTGGTAGTGGTTGAGGTGGTGGTGGTGAAGGTTGTGGTAGTAGTGGTCATGTTGTGTTTTAGTCAAGGCAAGCAGTAGAAGAGAAGAGAAGGAAAAACATGTTAAACATTGCTGGAGAAGTAGATTGCAAATACCATCCTTTATGTTACCAAAATTACTCCACATCTTTTTCCCTTTTCAGGAATTAATAAGATCTGATATAACACTGTCATAAATCTGATGACTTTGTCATGTTATATATATTGTAATAGAACATGCTTAATATTTCTTTAGTGTGTATATAAAAGAGTAATACCTAATTGCATGAAAAATTCCCTTCATACAACACACAACTTAAAATACATAACTTCTTAGTTTTCCTTCATAATTAGTTTTCACATAAAGAGAGTAAATGTGATACGTATAATAATATTCAAATCAAATTACATCTCTTTACAAGGTAAATCCTTTGAAGTGACTTACGCCAATTTACCTTGGTACAAGTTCATAACAGTAACTATGTAAATCTTAGAAATTTCAAATATCAGACATGAAATAAAACCTTTAATGGAGAAGCCTATTTTCATAATTAATACCAACTGATTCAAACATATATTCCAATTTCATTCCAACATATATGGTGATTTTGCTTTTAATAATTGTACATAAGATAAACACTTACATAGGTGTATGTATATATACATCTACTATATAATTTTTAGATATATTTTTTTTATGTGTGCATACAGTTAAACACATTAATATATTTTCTGTATATCTATATGGAATATATAAATGCATATTGTCTGTATGCAGTTAAACACATTTGTATATCAAATATATATATGTAAATAAGCTCATATGTGTATATGGTTTTGTGTGTGTGTGTGTGTGTGTGTGTGTGTGTGTGTGTGTGTGTGTGTGTGTGTGTGTGTGATTATGAGTATGAGTATGAGTGTTGGTGTGAGTGTGGGTGTGGGTGTGGGTGTGGGTGTGGGTGTGGGTGTGGGTGTGGGTGTGGGTGTGAGTGTGTGTGAGTGTGTGTGTGTGTGTGTGTGTGTGTGTGTGTGTGTGTGTGTGTGTGTGTGTGTGTGTGTGTGTGTGTGTGTGTGTGTGTGTGTATCTATCTGTATATCTATCCATCTATCTATATAAATATATGTAATATATATATATATATATGTGTATATATATATATATAGGTATATATGTATATATACACATATATATATATACATATACATATATATACATATATATACACATATATATATATATATATATATATATATATATATATATATATATATATATATAGATATATAGATATATAAATATATATATAAATATGTAAATATGTATATATATGTATATATATATAGATATATAAATATATATATATATATATATATAGCATGTATGTGTATATATATAAGTATATATATATGTACATATATATATACATAAATGTATATATATAGATATATATATTAATATAAATATATATATAATCAGATATACACATATATATGTATGTATGTGTGTGTGCATGTA
>NC_061841.1:17123381-17125881 GCF_019202785.1 Penaeus chinensis
ATATACATATATACATACATATATACATATATATATATATATATATATATATATATATATATATATATACATACACATGTGTGTATATATACACACACATATATATACATACATATATATATATATATATATATATATATATATATATATACACTACAGGATAATATCAGGAGAAATCACCATAATAAAGAACTAAATATTAACACATTTGGTTTCAATACTTCAAGTCACATACTCACAGAAAATCGTTAGTATATGAAACAGTGAATAAGAGGATCTGCATTCTTTAAACTATTTACTTTCTACTTTCATATCAGAATGAATTATAAATATTTTTAAAATATACATAATCTTAGGTATCTGAAGAACTGGTAAGCTTATGGTAAGACTTTCTTCTGTTATGGCTCTTAGACCATGCACTGAATAAATTGAATGGACTATATTTATGAATTTACAGTATGTAGATACATATTTACACTATATATACTCTTCCAGTCACACAAAATGTAAAGATATAATGGCATGTTAGAAAAATCAGATATGCACTTTCAGTGTGGGTTGAGATTTAAGACATATCCATAGTGAAACTATACACAAAAGTACAAAAATAACTTACAGCAACCATATTCATCAGAACCATCATAACAATTTTCATAAGAGTCGCAGACTAGACTGGCATCTATGCAATCTCCATTGCGGCACTGGAAGTAGTAGGGAGCAACGCAACATCCTGCCTGTTGACTCTCATCACTACTATCCCTACAATCAGCCCTTCCATTGCACAATAGTCTTCGATCTATGCAGGTGCCATCTCCACACTGGAACTGATATTCAGAACATGTCTGCGGGCAATTGTATTCATCGCTGCCATCACTGCAGTCACTGTAACCATCACAGTATCGTTGACGATCGATGCAATCTCCATTCCTGCACCTGTATTCATATTGATCATCACAATATCTCTGGCAAGTGGAGGGCTCATCACTGTAATCAGTGCAGTCATACTGACCATCACAGACCCTTCTACGGTCTATACATGTTCCATCTCCACACTGGTGCATTGTATTTGGGTCACAAATTTCACGGCAGTAGGAAGGCTCATCACTATAATCTGAACAGTCGAACTGACCATCACAGACTCTTCTTCTGTCTATACATGTACCATCTCCACACTGATACATTGTATTGGGGTCACAGTTCTCACGACAGTAGGAAGGTTCGTCACTATAATCTGAACAGTCATTCTGACCATCACACACTCTGCGGCGATCAATGCAGGTTCCATCACCACATGCATGTTCAGTGACTTCATTGCAACATCCCCATTCATCTGATCCATCTAAGCAATCTGCTTGACCATTACAACGGATTCTAGCTGACAGACATGTCCCATCTTGGCATCTGAACTGATCTGGTGATGTGCATGAGCAGTTGCAGTAACGCTCATCAGACCCATCAGGACAATCGAAAACACCATTACAGTGATCATTCCTGTCGATACACGTTCGATCATCACACGTCCACTTGCTTATGTGGTCACAGGGAAGGTAATCTACAAATCAAGACAAGTCAAGAACCAAAACTAGATTAGTAAGGTTAATAGTAAACAGAAACTGCAATCATGCAAAAACTAAGGTTAATAACTAGAAAGTTAATAAACACATGCAATGAGTAAAGGTGCATTCTCAAATAAAGACCTCAAAATGCACACACACACACAGACACACACATTTATATAAATATATAATATATATAAATATATATATATATATATATATATATATATATATATATGTATATATATATATATATATATATATATATATAAATAGAAAGGATATGAATGAGAATGAATATCTTCACAATACAAGAGATGTATTTGACCGGTTTTGATTCTATCTTCGTCAGAAAATGTATTTCTGACGAAGATAGAATCGAAACCGGTCAAATACATCTCTTGTATTGTGAAGATATTCATTCTCATTCATACCTTTTCTACATTTGTCAACATGAATGCGGTTCACATATATATATGTGTGTGTGTGTGTGTGTGTGTGTGTGTGTGTGTGTGTGTGTGTGTGTGTGTGTGTGTGTGTGTGTGTGTGTGTGTGTGTGTGTATATATGAATATAAATACATGTGTATATATTTATACATATATATATATGTAAACATATACATGCACACACACATACATACATACATGTATATATATATATATATATATATATATATATATATATCTATATATCTATATATATATGTATGTATATATTAATACATACGTATATATATATATATATATATATATATATATATATATATATATATATGTGAGGGTATATATATACATATATATATATATATATAAATATATATATATTTATATACACACAAATATACATTACATATACATATACATACGAGCATATAAATATACATTTATATATGTATGTATGTATGTATGTATGTATGTATGTATGTATGTATGTATGTATGTA
>NC_061841.1:17130881-17135881 GCF_019202785.1 Penaeus chinensis
GTGGAGCTAAACCTGTGGAGAAGAGAGGAGCAAATGAAGAAGGAATTGGAGAAGAGAAAAAAAAAAAAAAAATGGTCATGCATTAGTAATCACTAGCAAGAAGCAGGAATGTGTGAGCCTGTGAAAAAAAGAATAGGAAATTCCTATTTCTATCACCTAAAAAATAATAAATCTAAGATAATTAATAGGGAATGCTTAATAATCATATGTGCACAGATTTTATAAAACTAATCATATTCCTAACCTCTTCCTTTAGCCATTAAGTAGTTCAAGACCTTCAGATATAGAATAACCACCGTTTCTTTGTTTTTTGTTTTATTCTTAATCTCTAAAAATCTATTCATGAATTCTGTTTAAGAAAAAATCTGCCAAATCTTAAATAAAGTAAAACTCACTGGTTGGTAGGTGTTGAGAGAGGACAAGGGCATTGCAGGCAGGGAATACCGTTGGCTGGGTCTCCATATTCTCCAGGGCGGCATTCAACATCGGGAACACAACGCCCAAGCCAAGGTCCATCAGGAACGCGCTTGTAGTTGGGAGCACAATCCTGGGAACATTAAAAAAATATTACCTTCTCTATGCACATCATACAAAACATAATGCATTTTGATATAACCTTATTCTGTAATAATAAGTGCCAGAATCTAACAACCATCCTATAGTAATACATGCAGTGCCAAATCCACAAAGCAAATATTTCTAACCATTATTACCATCAAAAAACAGTTATGGGTCTAATAAGAGAATTCACTGATGATGCACTAACCTGGCATGACAATCCTACGTAGCCTGTTGGGCAGCGACATTCTTCTACTAACACAGCTCTTCCCTGGGTATTATCATGAATGACAGCAGTATCCATTTGAACTTCTGACAGTGTAGACACCACATAGTAGGCATCAGTGTACAGTGCTCTGGAAAGGTATCATCATCACAGTTAAACACATAAACTTTAATCATTTACAAAGCATAAATATAGGCATCTAGTAATAATAAAATTATCTTTACAAATCCATAATCATCTGAAAGAGTTGTTTAATAAAAAATGGAAATCACTGTTCTATCCTTTATCGGTTAATAACTTTATAATGACATTTCTTCCAAATATAAATACCTAACTGATAGAATAATAAAAATCATACTGATGGCAAATTTACAAATTTTACAGTATATATGTAATAGACTAGTTAAATAAGAAGGCATACAAAAAAAGGAAAGAAGGGGAATAGAACATCAACATGAGAAAGAGATAAAAAATATACAAGTATATATATATATATATATATATATATATATATATATATATATATATATATATATTATATACATATATATATATATATTTATATATATATATATATATATATATATATATATATATATATATATATATATATATTCATATGTATAAAATATATATACACTTATAAATATATATAGTTATATATTTATATACATATATAAATAAATATAAATATAAATATAAATATAAATATATATATATATATATAAATTATATATATATATATATATATATATATATATGAACAGACAAAGAAATGGCAGTCAGCTCATGGACACATACCGAATCAGTAGTAATTCAATATTCTCAAGCACCATCATGATTTCTTCTCTGTTTGCAGGCTCTTGACTCTGAACAACTTGTCCGCGGCCCACTACACGCTTGAACCACTGACCAATCTCAAACCTTACATCTACTTGGTTTTCGAAATCGGGCTTGAATTCTCCATCATGGACATGCATAAGTGTGATGTCATTACCCTAAAAAACAAATGAATAAAATCAAGAAAAACAGTAATATTAATGATAACAGTAATTACTTGGATTTCAATTTTGCCAATACATTCATTTTCTTTTATTTTGCTTTAAATCAGCCTGCCACTTTATCTTTATTTTTTTTTTTTTTTCACACCATGAAATGCTTGAACAAATTAATTCATTTACAAGGGCTGTCCTGGGTGTTAGACCCCATGTCATATTACTTCGTGTTAGACCCCATGTCATATTACTTCGTGTTAGACCCCATGTCATATTACTTCGTGTTAGACCCCATGTCATATTACTTCGTGTTAGACCCCATGTCATATTACTTCGTGTTAGACCCCATGTCATATTACTTCGTGTTAGACCCCATGTCATATTACTTCGTGTTAGACCCCATGTCATATTACTTCGTGTTAGACCCCATGTCATATTACTTCGTGTTAGACCCCATGTCATATTACTTCGTGTTAGACCCCATGTCATATTACTTCGTGTTAGACCCCATGTCATATTACTTCGTGTTAGACCCCATGTCATATTACTTCGTGTTAGACCCCATGTCATATTACTTCGTGTTAGACCCCATGTCATATTACTTCGTGTTAGACCCCATGTCATATTACTTCGTGTTAGACCCCATGTCATATTACTTCGTGTTAGACCCCATGTCATATTACTTCGTGTTAGACCCCATGTCATATTACTTCGTGTTAGACCCCATGTCATATTACTTCGTGTTAGACCCCATGTCATATTACTTCGTGTTAGACCCCATGTCATATTACTTCGTGTTAGACCCCATGTCATATTACTTCATGATGTAACTGGGACATGAGCACCATAGCAAGGCAAGGGTTTCCACTTTCTGCAATTTTACTTATACCTATACTCATTTTGTAGCTTAAATAGAAAATAAACTGAACAACAAATATATGATTTTGGCAAACTTTTACAGGCCTACAAAATGCATAAAAAAACTATAATTCTCCAACAATTCAAAAACTAAGGTTTATTGCTAAACAAGGAATTTCTATGAGTAATGACTTAAAAAAAAAAAAAAAAAATTGGGGGGTTCTGATACCCTCAAGAAACAAAAGTTGCAAAGCCCTCCAAGATTATTTCCTTTAATGGTAAAAAAAAAAATTGTATTTTAAGGGGATATAATAATGAAAAATGTCAAGCACAGATGGAAATACCAGAAGTCTTATGAAAAAGAAAAAGATACCTTTTTAGGGCTCACATAATATCAACAACACTATAGATGTGAGTCTTAGATACTAGACTCTTAAACATAAAAGATAATAAATGTCCAAATAAATTGCTACCAAAAGTAGAGTCTGCAGAAAAAAGTATCTTGGTGCAGGAAGAAATCAAATTGAAAAGAAGAAAAAAATGGTGGTACAAAGTTATCATCAATAATATAAAAGGAAAAATTTAAGTTGTGGAGGCATTACCACTTCAGTCTATGCTGTAATTAAAGGCAGGCCTCCTAAAAAAAATGAAGACCTAAAAAGTACATGGGTAAACAACATTCCAGGCACCAGTGAATGTTCTCCATAAGACTGAAGGCAGAGAGGAATGGAAACAACTGGTAAAATTATCTGCATTGTTCCTACAGCCTTCACACACTACTAAAAGAAGAGGAAGAAGCTTCATGGCTCTGTGGAAACTTTTCTTCCTGTTCAACCTACCACCATGATCACATCTGGTCCCTTGATAGTCTGTGAAGCAACAGTGCTGGAGTACTTGATCTTGTATCTAAGGTATCCACCATATGATGTCAGTTGCTGGCCCTTGTGACTATCAGGAAGGGAGAAATACACAATGAGGTCACTGGGGCCCTCCAGCTTGGATCGGTCAACATTGAGCTGAAAAAAGGAAAAATTATGTGCTTCACATTTCTAATGCAATTATATAGTAAAGCAAATGAGAAATGAATCTTAAATACAATGATAGCAATAACTAAATAAAATGAGAATTTAACAAAAATTACCAAGCCTAAAATAACAACTAATTTATCTTATTCCATGAAAATTTTTTATTAACAAAGAAAGAAGTTACCTGGACTGCATTCGATGACTGAGGACTGAGGAAACGTGATGACTGTTGATATTGTTTCGTACGCACAATATAATTGCCCTTGAACTGGTCTTGATTAACTCCTATCAGCTGATATGAATCATTCGTAGGAGGAGGTAACTGCAAAAGAAAATTACATTTACAAACCTCATATAACTTCATATATGATATTACTTTTCCATACTTATGCTAACCATACACTCCAACATTATAAACAAATTATGAATTCTCCAAAAATTTCTTGGTGTATGTAAGTGATATACAATATTTTACCTGTGTAATATATCTGTCTGTGGAGTAGCACTGTTCTGTGGCCCCAAAGCAGAAGCATGTGAGGCATTCCTCTGTAGTAACAGCACCTGCATTGAAGAGAGGAGGCTGACACTGAGGTGAGCTGCCCTTCACTTGGACAATGCAGTCAGGCTGAGCAAAGACTGAACCTAAGCTGTTAATGGCCTCGCAGGAATATGCACCCTGGTCGGTTGGCTGAGCACCTGGACATGTTAGAGTACCACGTCCATCAACACTGCAAAAAAATAAATATATACATATAAGATAATGCAACAAAATTAAACTTAAATATAAAAATAATATACTTACATTAACTTGCATTTAACAAATTAAACACCATTTAAATACTGTTTCCAATGTATATATATTCATAAAAAAATTTATCAAAAATAAAATAATGATCATAAAATCTGAATTACATATAGATACCCAAATCTATATTAATCTATATATTTATTTCAATCAAATACTAAAAACGAAATAACAACCTTGTCATTTGACACTTATCAGGCACATGTCCCCAGTTGAGTCTCCAAATGACAGTTGGAGTGGGCACGCCAATGACTCTGCAGGTGATAGTGAATGATTCGCCTACTTGGACCATAATATTGCGAGGGGGAGGCTCCACAACAATTGGCTTGCTGCACCTCTGTTCATCTGATCCATCCAGACAGTCAACTTCCCCATCACAGTGGAAAGATTTTGGAATACACTGACTGCCGTTGACACAAGTAAACTCGTTGTATCTACACACTGATCCTGTTATGGAAAAATCAATTAAGATATACTTATCCTTCTTTTTAGTACTCTGTTGAACACAAATGATTATGAAAGTTCTTAAACAA
>NC_061841.1:17140881-17143381 GCF_019202785.1 Penaeus chinensis
GTTAGCTTTAATCCTTTAGTGGATCAAATGATCACTGAAATATCTTTGACAAAAGAAATGATCAGAGGAAATCTTAAAAGATATTTATGCATGGGTGCAGCATTACTGGAAAACATAAAATCATGCCTTCCACTTTCTTCTTTCATGACAAGATACTGTAATTCAAACCTTTATAATTACAAGCAAGACTACAAGAATGGAAAGCTTTGCACTATGAGATGATTTACCAAATACAAATTCTACATGTATATTAAATAGCACATTCAAGTTCCTAGCCTGCCATTGTATCTCTAAATTATAAATAATGTACACACACACACACAAACACACAGACACAGACACACACACACACACACACACACACACACACACACACACACACACACACACAAACACATATATATATATATATATATATATATATATATATATATATATATATATATATATATATATATTATATATATATATATATACATATATGTGCATATACATATGTATCTCTCTCGCTCTCGCTCTCGCTCATGCTCTCTCTATATATATATGTATATAAAACAGTATATCAAAAAAAAAAATATATATATATATAATTATACACATACATACACACAAACACACACACACACACACACACACACACACACACACACACACACACACACACACACACACACACACACATACACACACACACACACACACACACACAGATATATATACAAACATATATATGTATATATATAAATATGTTTATATATACATGCATATATACATATATGTACATGTAATATATCTATCTATCTATCTATCTATCTATCTATCTATTTATTTATATATGTATAAATAATATATGTACATATATATTTTACATGTACATATTTGTATACATGCATGTCTACATATATATGTACAATATATATACATATATATATATATATTTAGATATTTACATATATATTTAGATATTTACATATATATATATATAAATATATATTATATACATATATTCAAATATATTCATATATATTTACATATATACATATATACATCTATACATCTTTATATGTTTATATCTATCGATCTGTCTATCTATCTATCTATCTATCTCTCTCTCTCTCTCTCTCTCTCTCTCTCTCTCTCTCTCTCTCTCTCTCTCTCTCTCTCTCTCTCTCTCTCTCTCTCTCTCTCTCTCTCTCTCGCTCTCTCTCTCTCTCTCTATATATATATATATATAAATATGTATCTAGATCTATGTATATATGCATGTCTACATATGTATATACAATAATATATATATATATATATATATATATATATATATATATATATGATATATATGTATGCATTGTACCTATATACATATAAACATATATACATGTGTACACACACACACACACACACACACACACACACACACACACACACACACACACACACACACACATATATATATATATATATATATGTATATCTATATCTATTTACACACACACACACACACACACACACACACACACACACACACACACACACACACACACACACACACACACACACACACACACACACACAGAAGACAAACAGAAAAACTCTCCAAGGATAGAGAACATAAGGAAGAGAAAAACATCAATTACATAAACTATAAAGAAAAATTCAACATTATATCATGCCTTCTGTAAAATGGGTGTTCTTACCTTGGGGTACTTTGTGAGCAATAAATAGAATAGACTCATCAATTCACTCTTGGGAAATATGATGTTTAAGGTTTTCACTTCATGATACACAAACTCAATTTAACAAATTTATTAACAAGCAGTTACATACGATCTAACATGACTAGAACAGGAATATATCACATCCATTGTAAGAAGAATCTTTGGCATAATTTATGGACAGTCATGCCCTAAACATCATATTTGCACAATTACCTTATAACTATTTGAACACCCAGAAATGTTGTATGTGTGAGGACTATCCTTGTAAATAGATTATGGAACAGAGAAAAATGGAGTAAAGTATTTTTCTGTTTTAATAGCAATACGTATTTCCTTAACGAGAGTAATCACAGCATCCAAAGTTATCTACTGAAACTGCAGTGGAGTGATTTTACTCAGTGAATGCAAACCTATCTAATCAAAGCTGACATGAATTCTGGATTTTCTCCTTCCATTCCTTATAACTAAGACACTAAATCTTTGGTGAGATTCTCTTTTAATACGCTATTAGAATCTGACCTTGTATTCATGATTTCAAATTGTTTCAAGACAAAGTGTATTTTTTTCCAAAGTGATCAAACAATATTTACCAAAAAATACTATTCAGCAAATACAGCACATGAATAACTTCGTAGTTTCTTTTTTCCTAATCCGTTTTGTCCAGATAATGTCTGTTGATATATTTGTATAAAATAAAGGAAGGAGGGAAAGAAAGGGGCCAAAACCATATCATTCTAAGTTTTCCATGGGCTAATTTGGGACATAATCACTTGATATGTAAATTC
>NC_061841.1:17145881-17148381 GCF_019202785.1 Penaeus chinensis
CAAACAAATACATACACACACACACACATTCATTCATACATACACACAACCATACGACAGCCTGTCGTATGGTTGTGTGTCTGTGTGTCTGTTGTGTGTCTGTGTGTATCTGCCTGTTGTCGACAGGCAGATACACACAGACACAACTAAAACATATTCTCTAATTATTTACCATACCACCTACCACATAATAACAACAACAAAAGTCATAAAGGCCTATCAAAGATCAATGAGCATAATCAATAGTGTAAATTTAAAAAATCATTCACATTGGGTTATATCATAGCAACATATTAAAGGATGCATGCAATATATTATCCTACTTAAATATGTTAGAGTGTGAGTTTCACTCAAGAAACTTTTCTTGCAGTTCACATATTTCACATGTAAAACTGGAGATCTTTGGCATTGTATAGGTTTAAAAATATTATATCAATAACTACTTAAAAAAAAAAAAAAAAACAATAAGCAATGTACCATGTATGGGTTAGTACTGGATATAAAAATCATTGCTCTAACAGCTCTTATGAAAAAAAATGTCTGATGCATGCAACAAGCCAGAAATATTTCTCTATTCATGTTAGAAATCCATTAATCAGAACCATGACAGCTGCTACTTCAAAGAAGATCCTGTTGTTACTGGTTTTAGAAAGGTGTTAGTTATCAAACTGAAACTGTGCCAGGAAAAAAAGGAAAACCTGTAAAGATTTCACATTAGTGAATGTGATAGAAGAAGAATAAAAGTTGAGATTATGCATTTGCAGGTCATGTTAAATATCACATCTATATCAGCTTTGGAAAAATATATTAAGTAAAAAATGGAACTACAATTGCATTATTGATTATTATAACAAAAACAAGAATAATCATCAGTGAAACTAAATCCAAGGCTGAGAAGATGCAGACATTACATGACTTCTGGAAAATAATAAAATAAAGTATGTTATTTATTCTTTTATGAAAACTAATGGATTAGGAGACTGTCCTCATTTCTAAGTTCTGCAGGCCATTTAGTAGTGGTCAAAATTAGTAAAGGTATGAAGTCCATATTCATCCTTCCCATATCAAAAGAGAAAATATGAGTTGTCTGGTTTAGAATTTATGATGCTTTATCATCATAATGTGCATAAATGTAAAAAAAAACATACTCGTTGGGGGAATAAATGGTGGTTGAGTTGTCGTAGTTTCTGCAGCAGGGCATGAAATCTCATCTGAGCCATCGCGGCAGTCTCGTTTGCCATCACAACGAGCATAGTCAGGTATGCACCGTCCACCTCTACACTGAAACTCGTTTTCTTGGCACCGGGCTAAGTTGACAACAATAGTTTGCAATCAGGTGAGATTCTTGAGAAATTTAGATTTATATGCTTTTATATCCAGAACACAGCCTTGGTATATAACTTTGACAACAATTTTCTGAACAACATCTGTACCACAAAATAAAGCATGAAATACACTATACAAAAATAAACATTACACATCAAAGAAACAGAAGGAGGAAAAGAAAAATGAAGATATCTTAGTGTGACAAAACCATCCTTAATAAACAAACAAATGTGACAATTATTCTAAATCCTGTTTATGGCAGAAATGATACTTTAGATATTTCATAATGGCTGATAAAAGCAAGTTTATACAAAAAAAAAGAGAGTTGTGTCAGATCAAGAGAGAGAGAGAGAGAGAGAGAGAGAGAGAGAGAGAGAGAGAGAGAGAGAGAGAGAGAGAGAGAGAGAGAGAGAGAGAGAGAGAGAGAGAGAGAGAGAAAGAGAGAAAGAATGGAAGACTAGAAAGAAGAAAGGAAGAAAAGAAGAAAGAAAAGGAGAGAGAGTGAGATAGAGAGAGAGAAAGAGAAAGAAAGAGAAAGAAAGAGAAAGAGTGAAAGAGAGAAAGAGAGAAAAAGAGAAAGAGAGAGTAAAGAAAAAGCTGAAACAAATCTTAGCAGCAAACAGAAGAATAATAACACACGTGGGCGACAGTTAAGCTCATCAGAGCCATCACGGCAATCCTCTTGTCTATCACATCGTACAGATACAGACACACATGTACCATCACCGCAAGTGAATTCATAGTCTTCACAACGACGAGCTGGAATACCAAGTGTGGGGACATTAAACTGCATCATTCTAACAATGTATATCTTCATACAAAAATAAGAATGAAAGAGATTAGATAGATATGTGGATAAAAGAGAGAGAGAGAGAGAGAGAGAGAGAGAGAGAGAGAGAGAGAGAGAGAGAGAGAGAGAGAGAGAGAGAGAGAGAGAGAGAGAGAGAGAGAGAGATAGAGAGAGAGAGAGAGAGAGAGCAAGGAAGATGAATATCTAAGTATGAAACAAAACAGAAGAAAATATATATACATATGACATATATTCAGAAACAAAATCACAATAAATCCATGAATAAAAAAAACATAAACACATATGATACATAAGCAGACCTGTGAATCTAAAAGTTGCTTCAGATCAATATATATATATATATATATATATATATAATCTGAG
>NC_061841.1:17153381-17155881 GCF_019202785.1 Penaeus chinensis
TATTTATATACATGTATATTTATATATATGTATATTTATATATATATATGTATGTGTATATATATATATGTATATATATATATGTATATATATATATACATATATAAATCTATATGAATCTATATATACGTATATTTATATATATAATACATATTTATACTGAAAATTATACTGCTAAGCCAAGAAAGCTTATCTCACTTGCTGCTCTTTGTGTTATGTACACTAACTGTATATGTGGAGGAGAAGCCGCAGGTGCATGCCTTCAGTGTTAGACATATGGCAAAGAAAGAGTTGGAAGGGAAGAGATTACTTTGTTGCAGTTATTCTTCACGGAAAATTCTTTCTAGCATCCTTCAAGCATAGTGAGGAGTGTGGGGTCGAACCTGAGGTGTCTGGGGCATATACAGGGGTAGTGGTGGAAGGGAAGTTGAAGTTGGAGGGACAAAATGTCTCATCCTGGCCGTCGTCACAGTCATCGTTACCATCGCAGAGGCGAGAGTTGTCAATGCACTCGCCAGTGCTGCACCGAAACTGGCCTTCGTAGCAAGGCTTCGAAGAATCTGGATGCCATGAATATATGACGGGTGTGGGAGGGGGGGGTGTTAGGAGGATCACCTTGATGGCCTAATATATTTTCAAGGACAAGTGAAAGCCTTTGAGTCAATGTTTTAGATATTTACAGTTTATATATATACACTCCATAAGTTTATGGAAAAACAAAAAGGAAATTTCTAGTGGGTTGAAATGTATGTTGTTGTTTTCACTACAGAAATGGATCATATATAAAATGTGATGCTGTTTTTTCTGAGAAACAGGGGTAGTATTCATGAAAGGTCATGGAATTATCTCTGACAAATTTAAATACTGTCCTAAAAACAGTCCTAGAATTTGTTTATGACTTGACCTAAATAATGTAAGATTGTCCTTAGCAATTTCTGTGCCACATTTCAAAGTTAACAATTAACTAGATCTAATATCTAATTTTCAATAGACCTCATAATAATAATCCAATGTAATAATGAAATAAAACAACTATTTTAACAAAGGTCAAGTATAGTACTACACATTTAATATCTTATATATCTACATGGGGCACTCTCTCTCTCTCTCTCTTTACATTTGTTGTCATTACTTTAGCTGTGAAGACACGTGCCACCATTTTTATGAGCTCAATTAATATTTTACACTAAATTAAAATATAGTAGACATGTTTCACAAGGACAGTCCTTATGTCTCATCCTCGCCAGAGTCATAGACAAAAATCAGGTGTCAAACATATTTTCGTAACATAAGACAAAATCTCTGCCAACGGCATATTTCTGAGTCCATGACCTTTTGCAAATGCTGCCCTGGACTTCTCTTACCTAACAATAAACAAGCCAAAATCACATAACTAGCAATACTAATCTTTCTTGTAAATATAAAATGTTGGTTTCTTTCATTGCAGTTATCTTTTACTTTAAAAAATATAAACAAATATACAAGACTCAGAGACTGAAACTTTCAGGGCTTGACCAGCCCTATGGCCAACATCAAAACAAATTGCACTTTACTGATTACAAGCATTAAAGTTAAACTGTATTACCCACTTTCTTATAAAGGAAAAAAAACTAATGACTTAAGTGCCCATGCAAGACTAGCTTTTGTGATAATTGGAACACCAGCCTTGAGATATTCCTATTCATGTATTTTTGTGAAATTATGAACTTTCCTCATATCAATTTTTGCCCTTGCACCCTGACATATGTGTTGCTGATTTAAACCATTATATTTCCTGCTGGAGGATTTTAAAAAGTTGAATTTAAATTATATATGTAAATTAATTGCCACCCTAGCCTTACAGAGAATGGACATTCTTTCATATGAACTTCTATTTGATTCAACTGGCTTTGATACTCTTTAACTGTATGCATCCTCTTTTAGTGTTTAATACTACCCCATTTTTACTAGCAAAGGAATCAAGTCCTGAAACTCTAACCTAACCTAATTCTTCCTAATTTCTGAGCATAAAATATCTTTTACTATTTACATGTCAAAACTATTAATTTCTTGTAATGATAACCTTGAGAGTGTTGGTCTTTAAAAACTGTAAAAGATGATTCAAAAATGGGAAAGGCTTGAGGAATAATTCACCAACACACCTGGGCAGTCCCTTTCGTCTGAGCCATCAGGACACTCCCTTACGCCATTACATCTTTCAGTGGTGAAAATACACTCTCCTGTTTCACATTGCCACTCTATGGGGCCACAGCCTGTAGAATGTTGGTGTAAGAATTTCAATTATGTTTCACTGTTTCCTTGTTTTATTCATAAGACTGGTTAGTGAAGCTGAAGAAGGTTAGGTGTATTTTCTGTATATCTACAATTACTCTGTATCACTGGAAAGGAGAAATTTCACTCTTCATGCATAATCATGTGTTCTACATTTGTTATTTACATATTCAGATCCCATTAACTATGTGTAAAAAAAAAAATTCAATCTTTCATACTAAGTGGTACT
>NC_061841.1:17158381-17160881 GCF_019202785.1 Penaeus chinensis
GAGCAAGCAATCTTATATACTACAGCTTACAATTCCTAAAACAACTCTTGAACTTACCACAGTCAGCACGCTCATCAGATCCATCAATACAGTCATAGGTTCCATCGCATTTTTTGAAGTCTGGGATGCAAAAACCATCACCACACTGGAATTCACTGGTACTGCAACCTACATGGACAGAAGGCATCCACATATATAACATACACAATCTGACAAACACTGATATTTAAAGCATTGGTCAATTTCATGACAAAAGTAGATCTCTTTCAAATTTTATAAATGACGATAATCAACTGCATAAATGTGACTGAATATGCATTAAAATTAATACTTGAATTGTACCAGAGCTTTAAAATCAAATTTTTGTCAGATAAGCATACAGGAACATAACAGAATATTGGAAACACAACAGCAATACAAACATATAATATACCCCAACAGTGGTATAACATGCAATTACAAACTATGGATTCTTTGGCAGAAGAAAACGATACAAGTAATAACAGACAATACAAGAAAAGACAATTCACGCAATTTTCACATATACAGCAATGGATCTGTCTGATATTATAAGTCCTGATTTGTGTCAGTTTTACCACCTGATCAATCCAGTCAATGTCCTTTTACTTCTTTCCTTTTGTATCTGTTCCGTGTTTCCAACTCTAGTTCCTTATCTATTTGAAATTAGCTTGACTTTAATGTAAATACAAAGATGCAATTGAATCTTAAAAATAAGTATCAAATAATAGGACTGTCTTAGTACCATGTTTCAGAATAAATATATTAACTTGAAATATTCCATAAAAAAAAAATTTCAAACATATTTCAGACTCAAAATAATAAATTCCTTATTAATGCATGTCAAGTCTATAAAATAATCTCTTGAAAAAGTGAAGAAAACAAAGAAAAAAGAAATGTATTGATATGTATCATCTATCATTCTAAATCAATATAAAGTTGCTTAAAACTAAAATGTGAGATAAAGAAAAAGAAAAGAAAGTGAGAACAGTAGAAGTAAATTAATGATGACATATATTACTATAATAATTTTAAAATACAGATGCAAGAAAACTTTGAAGAGAAAAATATGTCATCATTTAATGACCTGAATGAAAAAGTACTATTAAGTACTTATAATAAATATGAAAAAAAAAAAAAAACACACAAAGAATTTGGTATTAGAGTAAGTAATATATATGCCAACATATATAGCAAAGAAAAAAAGTGGGGAGAAAATGTAGAGAAAATAAGAAACTAAGAAGATAAAAATACATGGAAAAAAAACACCACATTACAATCAATTTCATCCGAGGCATCAGCGCAGTCGGGAACATTGTCACACCTCCACTCCTTCTCTATGCATCCACCATCTTTACACTTGAACTCGTCTGCCGTACATTGTCGATTATCTATGAAGGACGTCGTATTAGTAATATCAGTTTCACATTCTTTTAAATCATTAACCCAATCATGCCTACCTTGGCATTCATTAGAATAAATGCCATAAAGCCTGATCAATACAGCTATCATTTAATACTAAGAGCATAAAGCAAGTACAAATATAATACCAGTCAAAATTATTTTTATATCAACCACACAAAATGACAAACAGTAGTTCAAAGAAATATCTCTATTACATTGATCATCAAACCAGCAACATATAAAGACATACATAACATGCACAAAGAAATTCAATGTTGCTGATAATATTTTATACTTACTTTACCTATTCTGAAAGGAATCCTTTCTTTTTCCTGATTGGCTTGCAAACCTGATTAAAATCATAAAAGCAGAGAAGCATGCAATTCTTTTCTCTTTGGTACAAAGAGAAGCTTTTGTAATATTAGCCAAGACATTTTTAATTCTCTATCTTGCCACTGTACCATCAAACTCCTTTGATATTAGTATTGCTATCATGAATATACATTTCATTAAAACTAGTTAATTATCCACTGTCATCATTATCTCTACATTAGTCAGTTAGTTATAGTTATTCATGATATCAAGCAAGAGTGTTAGAGTATCTTCATCTCTTCTCTTCTAGTTACATGATCATATCTTATTTAGTTATGTTGGATCTAAAATCCAAAAATAATGTACCCATATTTAATTTACACATTTTTTTCTTGAACTATCTTAATTAAAAGTTAATTCGGAAATATTCCCACTCAAACCTCTATTCCCACAGGTGACTACCACCACAAAAAGTCCAGGTAAAGCATGCATGTTTTTCAACCCTTTAAAAAGTGCAAAGTTTTTATTTTATGTAAATGCTCTGCCTCATAGGGATTGACTGACACTACTGACCTCATCAGACTGATTTCATAACTAGAATTTGTAGGAATCATAGGAAACAAGATCACTCCCATGTCCACTGACAAATCTATACCTTAGATAAGATTACTTAACTGCAACAGTTGTAGCATTACATTTTGTAAAATAAAAGTATTTAAATGAATTGTTCCAGCTTTAAAAGAAACCCATTTGCATCTAAACATCT
>NC_061841.1:17165881-17168381 GCF_019202785.1 Penaeus chinensis
AGATTCAGGATGATACAGATGGATGTAAGGGATGGCCTGAAAGTTATTTAACAGAATTGCTACTGTAAGAAAAGGAGTAAGTTATGGATATTTTGTGATCATGCGTATTTTTTAAACCTCTTTTAGCCTTTCTTAGAACACAATGCACTTTACCAGCACCAGTACAGTGTAAAGTGTTAAGAAATCATTCCTGGTCTCTACAGAGATATCAAACTATAGAAAAATGCCAGAGAAGACAACAAGTTCAGTTAAAAACATAAACGTATACTTCCTTAGTTCTTCATCTTTTTTTATCTGATTTTGAAAACTCAGGGAGACAAGCCAGATATCTAACCTTAGGTAAAACGATAAAATGAAAATAAAACCCCACTCACATGTCTGCATTGAATAGATAAATGGCTAAGAACTTTCTATTTGCAGGCAAGGTGCTAGCTAAAATGCAGACAAAAAAAGGTCACTTACCACAGCCTTGTTCATCAGAACCATCCCTACAGTCTGGTTTACCATCACAACGCCCATATTCACTGATACAAAAGCCGCTGGACACACAGGTGAACTCATTGGGTCCACAAGCTGTAGAATCAAAAAAATAAGCTTGCAGATATATGTATTCAGTAAACACAAATCATAGTACAATGCAAAGTCTCCCCCACAAAATTTTAGTAAAAAAAACAGAACAAAACGTGTATCATGAGCAAAATCAAGCCTTCAGCATAACTTGAAAATAATGATGAAAATTATTTACAAATTAGAACACATCTAATAACCTGAAACTAAACATTAATTTCATTAGAAGAGAATGGTGTTAGAAGCTGTTCCTTGGATCTGTTTCATTATACTTAGGGCATGCTTTCCCATATATAGTTACAGCAAAAAACATAACTTGGACAATACATATACATATATGTGCTTATACTTATATTTTTCCAAACAACCAAAATCAGCAACTCTCTTGCATAAAAAATGTATTCTACATATACATACATACACACACGTATCCATGTGCACGTGCCCGTACACACGCACACGCACACAGGCACATGTATACGCTCGTGCGTGCACAAACACACACACACACACACACACATACACACACACACACACACACACAAGAAATATGTACACCACATGATATAGTCAAAGAAATCCACAGAGATAACAGAAAGTGTACCAGACTTTATATTCCCAAGTTTGATGGTACACACACATAAAATCATCATTTCTTGCTTTCCTCAAAAATATAAATTAAGATAATACTCCTACTAACAACACAAGGTAGAAAGATAAATATATGAACATGAGAATGATATAAATGATTTTTACAAAACAGACACAATGGAGTACACATTACCCTATTACTATATATTCCTTACTACGACCACATTCCCCATGGCAAAAACAAATGCATAGTTGGCATAATTGCCCTTCCGCTAAATTACTACTTATATTCATACAACATATAAAGCAAGAATGATACAAGTTGATTTCATAATTCAGAATCAAATCAAACTACTTTTTTTATATATTCACGTTTATATTCACCATTACCTATGTATATCATGAAATAAAAAAAAAAAAATATTATGGGATTCCCTAATAATAATCCCACAGATATGCAAGGCTCCATTTCTACATCATTCATTATTTTTTTACAATGACTATCCCTGACATTCTATTAGAATAAATAGTTTACCATTTATTTTATTCGAATAAATGGTAAGATGCTAACAAACTATGAATTAATGGTCAAAACTTTTTATAATGGTTTTACATCATATATAATTCAATAGAATAGAAACCCCATCATGTATATCAAATACCTATTAGAGTCTTATTAAGTTCAGTGGATCTAATCTGCAAGTAATACTAATAAATCAATATTACAATGATAAAGAATGAGCAATTAAACTACAAGGATGATGTTATAAAATCCTAAAAAGAAAATGCTTAGGCATGTACACTGATTACTCAGCATATTAGTTAACCCATATAACTAGGACACATTACAAAGTTAATGGAACATATATCCAATACAATCTGAAGCACTACGGATTCCCACAAAAATAATGAGAAAAAAGGCAAACCGGGTATGCAGTTCTCTTCGTCTGAACGGTCAATGCACTGAGGTGTTCTGTCACATCGCTGGTAACTTGGAATACAATCACCATTCCTGCATGTCCACTCATCAGACCCACATCCTGTGTACCACATTCACAAGGGATGTTAACACTTACAACAAAAGGATGAAATCTGTCTAAAATTTTCAGCATATCATTTAATGAACAACTGACTGCTCCTCTAAAAGGACAACAGTCTGTAATGTAAATAATAAAAATCAGACAAACCAGGTGGTTCTGGCCTGCAGTTCTCTTCATCTGAGCGGTCAGTGCACTGAGGTGTTCTGTCACAACGCTGATAACTTGGAATACAGTCCCCATTCCTACAAGTCCACTCATCAGACCTACATCCTGTATAACGTATTTGTGGCTGGAGTTAATGA
>NC_061841.1:17175881-17178381 GCF_019202785.1 Penaeus chinensis
GGACATTCAACAACACCATTGCATCTGTATTGTTGATCTATGAACTGTCCATTATCACACTGGAACTCGAACGGACCTGTTCCAAACAGAGTAAACTTCTCCATCGCATTCCATAAATGTCTAATGTGTCTCATGCTGTGTAACTGATAACAATTCTAAAAATATTAACTGCATGTCCCCATTTCAATTGAACCAAGACATTATAAATCACACATTTATGCTAAAGTGCTAAAATTGCACATGACCATATATACATGATAAACAGACATGAACAAAATACACAAGTTTATCAGTATCACACATTATCCCACAAATTACTAAAACCTTAAAAGTTAAAGTAACAGTAGCAAAAAGATTCTAATTCACTTTAATTATTTCAAGAACTCTTGCACGTCTTCCAAGAATATATTTTATAAGATCAAAAAATGTCATGTACACTTATATAGATATATGATAAATGCTACGCATTTCACTTCTGTGCATTACAATGATTCTATATCATTGTAATTTACTTATTCACTCACCTTATTCTCATTCTCATCTCACTCATTCCAACTGGGCAATAACAAAATGAACTGATTTGTAATTAAATAAACAACATTATATAGTGAACCTTCCATCATAATACAAGGCTCAATAGCATTTTTTTAAAGCTTTTCACAGACAAATGCAACTTACCACAACCTCGTTCATCTTCCCCACGATTGCATTCCTCCCTTCCATTGCAACGCTGGCTGGCATCAAGACACTCTCCATTCTCACAGCGGAACTGGTCTGGCCGGCAGGTGTAAGCTGTTGGACATGACCAAAATATTATAATGTGCTATTTTCTGACTTTCAGGTAGCTCAAACATGAAGGTGCATCAGCTTTTTAGAAACAGGTAAGAAATAGTAAGCTATCACTTGAAAATACCTGAATCCTGAATCACTGTTCCTGTCTCCGTGCTAAATTACATTGTGGAAAAGGAATTTTTGTATTTGTCACATGCACAGATAAGAGTTCATGGTGGATACCTTGGCCATACTCTTTTGATTTATGACAGTAAAGAATGCCTAAAAAGCATAAAGTACTGTATGCAAGCATATGAAGCTACCACAGACCCAATACATCTGAATTATAAGTGTCTTAAATCTAAATACAAGTAGCCCCATTTTTATCATGAATAGTTAACTTACCTCCCACAAAAAATATATTTATAAAAGCATTATGCACAACAAATACAATAAGCTTTGTTTTATTCTGTAATTTTACCTCTGATATCGTCGCTCCTACTTACATTTTCTATTATGATATGTATGATATGAGTATACATTTCCTCTCACAAACACAAACATAAATACATGCAACAACAGAATAAATTACAGCAATCTCTGAATGCTGTATCACAAAAATATGCATCAACAAATACATAAAAGCCATTACATTCACTCTTATAAATATACAAATGAAATAATGGTAGTGAACAATATTTTTCTTTAAATGTCTATAAGAAATTCATATAAGAAAATCTCCAGTGCACTATTTACCTTACCTCTCATTTCCAAGTTGCTTAACTGAGTATCCATAAATGCATGCATTACACTACTATATATGCATATATACTAAGTTTCACAATGGACTCTGAACTGAGTGAAACAATTTTTGTGTCAGAAAGAAGAAAAAAAAAACAGAAATATAAAACAAATTATGAATGAAGTCTTGACCTAAAAATATATGCTATAAAATGCCATCTTTAAAATATATTTTGCTGACTTTTGATAACAACATAAAAACAATAACCTTAAGAGTAAATAATGGAGACACAAGAAAAAAACATTAGCATTATAAAAAGAATAAATAAGAAAAGGGAAAAAAATAGACAGGACATATAGAAAACATTTCACACAATTTAACAATCATATATATACATATATATATATATGAATATATACATATATATGAGTATATACATATGTATCTAAATATATACATATATATTTAAATTTATAAATATATAAATATATAAATATATAAAATAGACATATACATATAAACATACATATACATGTATACACATGTGTGTGTGTGTGTGTGTGTGTGTGTGTGTGTGTGTGTGTGTGTGTGTGTGTGTGTGTGTATGTGTATGTGTATGTGTATGTGTATGTGTATGTGTATCTGTATGTGAATGTATATGTATATATGTATATATGTATAAATGTATAAATGTATAAATGTATATATGTATATATGTATATATGTATATATGTATATATGTTTATGTATGCATATATGTATATGTGTGTGCATGTGCGTGTGTCCGTATATGTATATGTATGTGTATATGTGTGTATGTGTGCGTGTGTATATATGTATATGTATATATGTATATGTATATATGTATATATATTCATATATATATATATTCATATAGATATATTTATATATTGATATACATTATATATATACATATATATGCACATATATATATATATATATATATATACATTTATAAACACACAC